>NW_026611113.1:66005-161005 GCF_029633865.1 Lampris incognitus
CGTCACAAGTGCTGCCTCCTTACCTCCTTCCACCACCACAATGTTGACATCTTTGTGCAGAACCACTGAGCCTGTCAGGTACAGCTGGTTGCGTTGGCCTCCACTTTAAACTTCTTGGCAGGATTTTGCAGATTGCGGATCCTGTATGTGGGGGGGCAAGGGTCACACACACACACACACACACACACACACACGTGTTACAATACAGCTGTATACAAAAATATTAGCATCTTCTCTCTCCCCTTGCAAGAGAGAATATATAATATAATATACTTGTCCAAAGTAACAGGGAGTGCAGAAGAGAGGTGAAGAAGAGAGTGCAGGCAGGGTGGAGTGGGTGGAAAAGTGTGTCAGGAGTGATTTGTGACAGAAGAGTACCCGCAAGAGTTAAAGGAAAGGTTTACAAGATGGTTGCGAGACCAGCTATGTTATATGGTTTGGAGACAGTGGCACTGACGAAAAGACAGGAGACGGTGCTGGAGGTGGCAGAGTTGAAGATGCTAAGACTTTCATTGGGGGTGATGAAGAAGGACACGATTAGGAACGAGTATATCACAGGGACAGCTCAGGTTGGACGGTTTGGAGACAAAGCAAGAGAGGTGAGACTGAGATGGCTTGGACATGTGTGGAGGAGAGATGCTGGGTATATTGGGAGAAGGACGCTGAATATGGAGCTGCCAGGGAAGAGGAAAAGAGGAAGGCCAAAGAGGAGGTTTATGGATGTGGTGAGGGAGGGCATGCAGGTGGCTGGTGTGACAGAGCAAGATGAAGAGGACAGGAAGAAATAGAAACGGATGATCTGCTGTGGCGACCTCTAATGGGGACAGCCAAAAGTAGTAGTAGTAGTAGCAGCAGTAGTCTCTCTCCTTGCAAACACACACCTGTACACTGCAATATGAACACCATGGTTGAGGTCTTCTTTTAACTTCTTGACCTTCTTCTCTTTTCTCTGCTCTGCCGTGAGCTTGCGGGCTGCATTGGCTTCCTCGTGAGCCCTGAGGGTAGGGAGAAGAAACTGTTAGAGAGCTATTTGTACTGGAAAGGTTATGGTACTTCATCCATTATGATAAAATAAATGCGTGGCAGTCAAAAGATAATGCAAGAAAGAGAGGGGTAATGGAAAAAGAAGACAGTAATGTTAACAGAGGTTAATTAGAGAAACGTACTTCTGTCTCTTGGCCATCTGTGCTCTAACGTGGGCCTCCACCTTGGTGGGATCTTGAACAGCCTCCGTTCCAAGTACTCTCATGAGGTTAGAGATGCGTACTAAGAATTGGAAAGAAAATGTTAGCTCCATCTCGTTATATATCGTGTGTCATCATTACTCGGTTACCCCCT
This sequence comes from Lampris incognitus, assembly GCF_029633865.1. Classification (NCBI taxonomy): domain Eukaryota; kingdom Metazoa; phylum Chordata; class Actinopteri; order Lampriformes; family Lampridae; genus Lampris; species Lampris incognitus. Next base: position 67,344 of record NW_026611113.1, read on the forward strand.
TTCCACCAACGCAAACCTAGTTCCAGCTCTGGGCTGGTGCCAGTTCAACTTACAAACCTTCTAAGAACCAGTTTGCTTTTCCACAGGCTAGAGAGCCACCTTTTAACGTCACTGTATACATCTCCACTTTCCCAGCAAGAGGAAATGAGAAATCAGCTGTGTAGGTTTCGATTTTTTTTACAATTTTGGTATGCTATTTCTCCGTTAAATTCACGTCTGGGAATTTCTGAGGCAAGAATTCAACTGTGTAGATTTCCAACACTGGCAGTTTTACGAAAATTGACGGTGAACTGAAAATTTGCTCCAATGTTTTCAAAGCCAAGAAGCACCACAAACTGACGACCAGCTGGCTACTCACGCTCACAGACCCCACCGTGAGCTGCTCCGGAGCTAACCGGTCTTGTAGACAAGAGGCTTTTATTTCCCTGTTGACGGATGGTTTGTTGAAATATCATCACACAAATGTCTCTTTTTTTTTCCCTTAAGATTATTTTTTCAGCATTTTCTGCTTTATTTTAACAGTGACAGTAGAGAGAGACAGGAAAGGCAAGGGAGATAGAGAGGGGATGACATGCAGCAAAGGGCCCGGGCCAGATTTGAACCTAGGCCACTACAGTAAGGACTCATTATGTGGTACACGCTCTACCAGGTGAGCCACTGGGGTTCCCCAAATGTCCATTATAAAATCAACAGTACCTGTGATTATCTGCCTTGTTCTCCAGCGGGGTGACTGATCGGAACATTGAAAGGTCTGCTTGATTAATCTCTCAGTATTTCTTAGTGAGAACTCTTGGGTGTTCTTTGTCGATGTGTTTTTAAGCATAGGATTTCAGATGGTTAAACTAAAATGAGGCTTTTAAATATAGAAAAATTAATGTGGGGTGTCAAATTAATTCTGTCAAAGTCAATCAAATAAAGTATGTGCTGATAAAACTACTTGATTCCTATCAAACTCTGATGTGAAGTGTCATTACTGAGTGTTAAGGGCTGCATGCATTATTCAGCAGTTGCCACAGACACCTCACACATCACCTATTGGTCTTGTTGGTCCCGATAATCCCGCCCTAGCCCCTGATGTAAGTGGTTCTTTCCTCTAGCCCAGCAAAGAGTTGGTGCCACTCTGGAACCAGTTTTCTGGGCCAAGAGTTGTTTTTTTTGGCTGTCAAAACGCTAAGAACTGGTTCGAGATTAGGCACCGGTTCCGAACCAGCCCTCAAACTGCCTTGGTGAAAAAGGGTGTGTGTTCTTATTCTCACCCTTATGTGTGTGTTCTTACCCTTAGGTTCTGGTGGAGGCATGAGTCCAAGGCGGACCTTTTCTTGTAATTCTTTCTGGCCCTCCCGACGTGTCTGTCTTCTCAGCTTCTTCTGTTCCTTCTTTGTCAGGTATACGCCCAACGTTACTGGCTTATCTGTGTCCACTAATTACAAAAAATAAAACACATACCACAACAACTACTCAAACATTGTGTTTGTACAATTACATATTTCGAGATCTATTGCAGAAAATTACAGTGTTCACAGAGGGACTTTTATACATTCATAAAGTCGTGATCACTGGCGGATAGATGCAAGACAGCACATTAAGTTGCATATAGACCTACAGGTTACGTTAATGTTTACATTTACCTGGAGGGCTAATCTGGGCCGGGTGTTCCACAAGGTTGGTTACCCCAAAGAATTCAATGTCATCCAGTTGCATCTCTGGGTTTCTGTATAGGGTAAAGTTGACAACAATAAAATTATAGCTTTAAAGCCACCCCTGTTATATATATATATATATATACACTACCGTTCAAAAGTTTGGGATCACCCAAACAATTTCGTGTTTTCCATGAAAAGTCACACTTATTCACCACCATATGTTGTGAAATGAATAGAAAATAGAGTCAAGACATTGACAAGGTTAGAAATAATGATTTGTATTTGAAATAAGATTTTTTTTACATCAAACTTTGCTTTCGTCAAAGAATCCTCCATTTGCAGCAATTACAGCATTGCAGACCTTTGGCATTCTAGCTGTTAATTTGTTGAGGTAATCTGGAGAAATTGCACCCCACGCTTCCAGAAGCAGCTCCCACAAGTTGGATTGGTTGGATGGGCACTTCTTTGAGCAGATTGAGTTTCTGGAGCATCACATTTGTGGGGTCAATTAAACGCTCAAAATGGCCAGAAAAAGAGAACTTTCATCTGAAACTCGACAGTCTATTCTTGTTCTTAGAAATGAAGGCTATTCCATGCGAGAAATTGCTAAGAAATTGAAGATTTCCTACACCGGTGTGTACTACTCCCTTCAGAGGACAGCACAAACAGGCTCTAACAGGTACTATTTAATGAAGATGCCAGTTGGGGACCTGTGAGGCGTCTGTTTCTCAAACTAGAGACTCTAATGTACTTATCTTCTTGCTCAGTTGTGCAACGCGGCCTCCCACTTCTTTTTCTACTCTGGTTAGAGCCTGTTTGTGCTGTCCTCTGAAGGGAGTAGTACACACCGGTGTAGGAAATCTTCAATTTCTTAGCAATTTCTCGCATGGAATAGCCTTCATTTCTAAGAACAAGAATAGACTGTCGAGTTTCAGATGAAAGTTCTCTTTTTCTGGCCATTTTGAGCGTTTAATTGACCCCACAAATGTGATGCTCCAGAAACTCAATCTGCTCAAAGAAGTGCCCATCCAACCAATCCAACTTGTGGGAGCTGCTTCTGGAAGCGTGGGGTGCAATTTCTCCAGATTACCTCAACAAATTAACAGCTAGAATGCCAAAGGTCTGCAATGCTGTAATTGCTGCAAATGGAGGATTCTTTGACGAAAGCAAAGTTTGATGTAAAAAAAATCTTATTTCAAATACAAATCATTATTTCTAACCTTGTCAATGTCTTGACTCTATTTTCTATTCATTTCACAACATATGGTGGTGAATAAGTGTGACTTTTCATGGAAAACGCAAAATTGTTTGGGTGATCCCAAACTTTTGAACGGTAGTGTATATATATACACTACCGTTCAAAAGTTTGGGATCACATTGAAATGTCCATATTTTTGAAGGAAAAGCACTGTACTGTTCAATGAAGATAACTTTAAACTAGTCTTAACTTTAAAGAAATACACTCTATACATTGCTAATGTGGTAAATGACTATTCTAGCTGCAAATGTCTGGTTTTTGGTGCAATATCTACATAGGTGTATAGAGGCCCATTTCAAGCAACTATCACTCCAGTGTTCTAATGGTACAATGTGTTTGCTCATTGGCTCAGAAGGCTAATTGATGATTAGAAAACCCTTGTGCAATCATGTTCACACATCTAAAAACAGTTTAGCTCGTTACAGAAGCTACAAAACTGACCTTCCTTTGAGCAGATTGAGTTTCTGGAGCATCACATTTGTGGGGTCAATTAAACGCTCAAAATGGCCAGAAAAAGAGAACTTTCATCTGAAACTCGACAGTCTATTCTTGTTCTTAGAAATGAAGGCTATTCCATGCGAGAAATTGCTAAGAAATTGAAGATTTCCTACACCGGTGTGTACTACTCCCTTCAGAGGACAGCACAAACAGGCTCTAACCAGAGTAGAAAAAGAAGTGGGAGGCCGCGTTGCACAACTGAGCAAGAAGATAAGTACATTAGAGTCTCTAGTTTGAGAAACAGACGCCTCACAGGTCCCCAACTGGCATCTTCATTAAATAGTACCCGCAAAACACCAGTGTCAACATCTACAGTGAAGAGGCGGCTGCGGGATTCTGGGCTTCAGGGCAGAGTGGCAAAGAAAAAGCCATATCTGAGACTGACCAATAAAAGAAAAAGATTAAGATGGGCAAAAGAACACAGACATTGGACAGAGGAAGACTGGAAAAAAGTGTTGTGGACGGATGAATCCAAGTTTGAGGTGTTTGGATCACAAAGAAGAACGTTTGTGAGACGCAGAACAAATGAAAAGATGCTGGAAGAATGCCTGACGCCATCTGTTAAGCATGGTGGAGGTAATGTGATGGTCTGGGGTTGCTTTGGTGCTGGTAAGGTGGGAGATTTGTACAGGGTAAAAGGGATTCTGAATAAGGAAGGCTATCACTCCATTTTGCAACGCCATGCCATACCCAGTGGACAGCGCTTGATTGGAGCCAATTTCATCCTACAACAGGACAATGACCCTAAACACACCTCCAAATTGTGCAAGAACTATTTAGAGCAGAAGCAGGCAGCTGGTATTCTATCGGTAATGGAGTGGCCAGCGCAGTCACCAGATCTGAACCCCATTGAGCTGTTGTGGGAGCAGCTTGACCGTATGGTACGCAAGAAGTGCCCATCCAACCAATCCAACTTGTGGGAGCTGCTTCTGGAAGCGTGGGGTGCAATTTCTCCAGGTTACCTCAACAAATTAACAGCTAGAATGCCAAAGGTCTGCAATGCTGTAATTGCTGCAAATGGAGGATTCTTTGACGAAAGCAAAGTTTGATGTAAAAAAAATCTTATTTCAAATACAAATCATTATTTCTAACCTTGTCAATGTCTTGACTCTATTTTCTATTCATTTCACAACATATGGTGGTGAATAAGTGTGACTTTTCATGGAAAACACAAAATTGTTTGGGTGATCCCAAACTTTTGAACGGTAGTGTATATATATATATATAAGATTTAAACTCAAATCTGGAAAAAAATCTCAGTACAAATTACCACTTTTTCTTTTAATTTCAATACCTCTGCAGATCTGTAAATTTAGAAAAATGATTTTCCATACTTTCCAGACCTGGGTAAGAATTCTGTATGTGATAATGTACACTTTATACTATGTTACTATTAGTTGTCCACTCAAAGAAACAGAAAAATTGCACTTGACAATCTTAGAGAGAATGTGTGTACTTGTACAACATGTGCTATTACCCATCTAGCACTTTAGCACAGCAGCTGGCCAGCTAGCCTGTATGGACAAAGGCTACCATTAAACTACATCCCTGGAGATTTGATTCTTGCACTGGCTCCTGCGAGCCAGTGATTGTTAATTCCACCAGATGTGCTTTTCATCAGTGCCACACAGATGCTCAGTAAGACAGCAGTATGTAGCGCTATTTACTGGGGGAGCTGGGTTTTTTAAGTTCCTTCAGGTGCTGCAGGGAAGGCAAGGATACCAGCTGAACAGATTTATTAATCTGGCACAGAACACCTTAACAGTGCTGAGGGGAAGGCACTGGTCTCTTACAGCTCTACGTTGGAGGGCAGGATGTATGAATCCCACCACTCAATGCTGGGCACCTCCCCTTCTCCAAGCTCCTTCTTAGGGGCGATCAGAGCTAGCTTGGTGGATGCCTGGATGCCCGTCTTCTTTGCTGCCTGGGCAATCTCGCTTTGCAGTTTCTCCAACTGGGCCTGATTTAGGTAGGAAAGTAATGAGGAGGGAAAATTACGTTATTCAGACATGACTACATTCTGAACAATATACTAAAAAAACAAAAAATGGTAGAGAAGGGAAAACTACAAACAGAAAAAAGTGCTAGGAGTGGCAATGTCCAACCTTAGTTCGAATTCTTTGGGCGATCTTCTCAAAGCGTCCCTGTTCGTGGAATTTGAAGCTTCTGCGTGCGCGTTGGGCTGCGTTTATGAAGACACGATGGTCAAAATAGGATGTGGACTCCAGGTCCTCTCCAGGCTTCTCTTTCAGCTGTTGACGGAACTGCTCCCTCTTAACCGCACGTATGTTGGCTATAAACACACACACATGTTCCAACAGGGAAGAAAATAGGTGGGTCATCAGTAACAGAAGGTGATTTCAAGTGAAAACTGAGGACATGTTTGTGTAGGATTACTGTACAACGCACCTTTCAGTGTGGGCATACGGTGTGTGAGCTCAACCTCTTTGCCACTAGCATCTACAGTTCTTCCCATCTCATCTAGAATCAAAGGTGTTGGCTTGTTGACCTCCTTGACTTCCACTTTCCTGCATTCATACACAGAAAGCAGTGAGGTTTCACACCTGCACAAGAATATAAGTATTTCTCCACGGACGGTTCCGCAGGGAAACAAAACCTTTCAATCTTTTACTCCTTTCACACTAGCCAAAAAAACCCCGCTAACAGCCGCCTTTTTATATTAACCAAAGGCGGACATTAGCGGGTTTTTTGGCCAGTGTGAAAGGGGTATTTATTTCAGTTGTAATTTCAACAGGTTACTCACGGTGGAGCAATGCCCATGGCATGCAAGTTGGCCAGTGTCACAAGGTTGTGCGGCCCAGCGTTCCCCAGTGCTCCCAGTATACCCGGCTTCATAGCTGATGACTGGATGCGTGCCTGCAGCTCAGCTGCCTTACGGGCCTTCTCTATTGCATCATTCATGAAGGTGGCAGCCTGGGAAGGGGGGATGGATTGGGCTCCAGCCACAGGGGGAACAGAGGGAGTGGGGAGAAGCCTGGACATCGGAGGGGATTCCAGGTAGGGTTGCGGTGTAGGAAGTGGCAACCGCTGAAACCAGCAAGAAATAAAGAGCACTGTAAATGTGATGTTGACTGAAAGGCTACAGTAGCATAATCCTTGACATATTGTGTGAGTATAAAACAGAATAGTCCAAATGAATGTACATATTTGCGATCTTCATTTTTGGCCTTTCGCGCTTTACATTGAAAGATATCCATCATTCCATAATTCCTTACTTTCCAACTAAGATTTTTAGGTATTTCTGATATTCTTAGGTATGAAGATGCTGTCCGATAGAAGGCTCAACAAGACTAGGTCAAAACCTACAATATGGCTGGACCGTATGTGGTCAATATTCGAAATTGTGGCCAATTTGTTACAGGGATAGTCAGTGGTAGTGTCTATAGTGTGAATTCCTGGATATTAAATGTTCTTCTGCAATTTTCTGTAGTGGTTCCCAAACTTTTCACTCACACATTGGATTGTTTCATTTGAAAGAGAAGTATAACTATTCTAATCATCTGTTAACTCCCCCTTCTCTTTCATCCATTTCTATCTGTGGATATCTCTCATTTTTCTAAGACTCACTCTGTATTACAATGCAAACACGCCCATAAAATTTTGCAGCTGAGTGCAATTTGTCCTTGTTTTGAGTCTGACTGCAATTATCCATGTGGCAAAGTATAAATGGTGGCTTTGTGCCAAGAACACAGTAGTAAAGAAAGAACTGTTTGACCTCGCAACCTGTATCTGTGAATGATTTCGGTCTCAGTTAAACCAACAAGTAATATTCTCCTTCGAAATATCTGCTCACGAGCATGCCTGGCATGATGATGCCTTCGCCCGGCTACAATCACTGCTGCCATGATCACTGGAGAGTCTGGGCATCAGTTACCACCAACTCTCTGAAGATGCTAATAACGTTCACTAACTGTGTGTGGCTATTAGCGCTGGTGTTTGTGAATGTGAATTGGACTTTTTGTTTTTGCAACGAGGCTCATCTGCATAGAAAGGTCGCAATTCTGCGCCAAATGTATGCATATTACCTAATGTAAATATGTGTAAAGAGCACTGAGATGCTATTTGCTTGGCAGTGCCGTTAGGGGTGCATTTCACAGTGTGCGGGTGCTTTGAGAATTGCAGTTTGTTTTTGTGTTATTTGTGCAGGTTTAGCGGCCGCAAAAGCCCCGCAATCCTTGCCTGACATCAGACGGAATAGTCGACTCGTTACACTCCATTTCCATCTTCAGTCTCACACTGCCTCCACTCTAACCGATTTCCGTGGGGGAGGGGGATTAAATTTTTCCTAACCAATCACTGGAGACCAACATATCTGCCTGAATCGAACGTCTTCTTAAGTCGACACTGATACGTAGCCATGACAACATACTGGTTTTTCCTGGGTTTTAATGGTCGAGCGGAGCAAAGTAAAAACAAACTACGATGTCGGGCGATATTGAGAAGACATGCTGTTTCAACACTTGACAACAGCTTGACAACGGAGTTAGTTCCCCCACGGCGCTCATGGATAATCACTTTTTCCACTGAGAACCTGCTGTTTCGTGTCCTGATGCCAGACCAGAACAATCAGTCAACTCGGTGGAGTGGGTGGATTCAAAGTTTTGGACCCAAGCAAGCGCAATCCTTTTGTGAATTTGCCAGCGAGTGTTTTGTCAGAGTGATTGTTATTTAGGCTGCTTTAACTGTGCTTTCCCTCATGCCTCTCGGCGCTCGGACGACCAGTAGCGTAACTTCAGTGACGTCGTTGGTCACCTGATCCAGTGGCCCAATCATGTAACCTGATTACTCAGTCACTGCAAACATGATCACTCAGTCATGGACATTCGTGTTTGTAGGGCTGGCCTGCTGGTTCGGTTCAGACAAAATGTTTACTTTTTTCAACTTTAGTGTTCATGTCTTTGGGGCTTTATGAAGAGCATCACAATAAAACAAATTCCTAGTATGTGCAAGTAGTCAGTAAAACTTGGTCTTTTGCGATTCATGAAGTGGACACTGGGAGAATTGTTAAACTGCAGCATTAAATATCAAAGTCAATCCCTCTACTTCAAATATGCAGATGACACCGCCACCCTCACACTGCTCAATAACAACAATGACTCTCTCTGTCTATCAACACTCCATTTTCCCTTTTAGTACATGGTGCAACGATAAGTTTCTCTACCTTAACATCTCAAAAACTAAATAACTTCTCTTTAGCCCCCCAAACACTGGTCCATCCCCCCAGTCTCACCATCAAAGGAGTAAAGGTAGAGGTGGAGGAGTCTTTCAGATTCCTTGGCATTACACTGGAAAATAACCTCAGCTTCCATCATTATACCATCGACATTTACAAGCGTCACTATATGCTTCCCTTGGGTGAGGCCATCCTCAGACAGGGTATTTCTTTTCATTGTTATGTGGATGACACACAGTTCTACCTCCACGTCAAGCCCACGGACCTCAGTATGTTGCGTTTTCTACAGGATTGTCTGATTTATATAAAAAACTGGATGTAGATAAATTTTCATCAGCTCAAGTCTAATAAAACAAAAATCCTTGTTATTGGGTCCCAGCATATCACAAAACAAATACTGCCACATACTGGTTACCTGTTGCAACATACCTGTATCAAGCCTGTTGTAAGAAATCTTGGTGCCTTGTTTAATAGTTATTTTTGTTTTGAGCAACATATCACAAAGTTTGTCCAATTGTCGCGGTGGCAGCAAGCTAAGTAGAGCACTCCAGACGTCCCTCTCCCCAGCAACGAATTTGGATATGTTTTTATCTCCTCAGGAATATTGCAAAAATAAGATTACTGTAAATTTTACAGATGCAAAAACTGTTGTACATGCTTTTATCTCCTAGCGCCTTGATTACTGCTACAGCCTTTCTCTTGTCTTAATCCAAAATCTTTGAAACGACTTCAGACAGTGGAGAACTCAGTTGCCAGGATTTTAACCAGAACTAAGAGGCATGACCACATCACACCTGTTTTAGCCTCTTTACATTGGCTCCCTGTTTGTTTTAGGATTGATTTTAAGATCTTATTGCTCTTCATGACCTGGCTCCAGAATATATTTTAGAACTTTTAATCCCTTATGAACCTTAGCATAGTTTGAGATCCTCGGGCAGAGGTCTTCTTTCTCTTGCTGAGTCCAAGCTGAAAACTAAAGGGGACACCATCAGGACCCCGAGGCTCTGGAATGACCTGCCAGAGGAAATAAGGCTGTCTGAGTCAGTGTCTTCTTTTTAGTCTCTTTTTAAAACCCACTTTTATTGGAAAGCATATCCTGATTTTATTTGTTTTAATTTCATTTTTTTTATTTTCAATTGTGTTTTGCTCTCTTTGTGTTTTATACGGTGTTTTATTTTTTATGGCTCCTAGTTTGTTTTAATCTCTTGTATTTTAAATGTGTGCTGTTTCTATTGTAAATCACTTTCTAATTGTGTTTTGAAAGGTGCTTTATAAATAAAGTTTATTATTATTATTATCTTCTCCCTGGTTCATTTCTGAAGTAAAGACATCAGAAGACGTCAAAAATTCATTTTCACTCGTTATGAATTCATTTCGTGGCAGCAAAACACGTTACAGCACCCTTCAGAAACTCCTGCAGGTTAAATTGGACTAATGAAACACTTTCAGTGTTGACTGACTCTGAAAGACTCACTATAAAATGGACTAAAAACATTCACTAGCCTAGTAACATTAAGGCTATCTACTACTACTACTTTTGGCTGCTCCCATTAGGGGTCGCCACAGCAGATCATCCGTTTCCATCTCTTCTTGTCCTCGGTATCTTCCTCTGTCACACCAGCCACCTGCATGTCCTCTCTCACCACATCCATAAACCTCCTCCTTGGCCTTCCTCTTCTTCTCTTCCCTGGCAGCTCCATATTCAGCATCCTTCTCCCAATATACCCAGCATCTCTCCTCCACACATGTCCAAACCATCTCAATCTTGCCTCTCTTGCTTTGTCTCCAAACCGTCCAACCTGAGCTGTCCCTCTTATATACTTGTTCCTAATCCTGTTCTTCATCACTCCCAATGAAAATCTTAGCATCCTCAACTCTGCCACCTCCAGCTCCACCTCCTGTCTTTTCATCAGCGCCACTGTCTCCAAACCATACAACATAGCTGGTCTCACAACCATCTTTCAAACCTTCCCTTTAACTCTTGCTGGTACCCTTCTGTCGCAAATCACTCCTGACACTCTTCTCCACCCACTCCACCCTGGCTGCACTCTCTTCTTCATCTCTCTTCTGCACTCCCTGTTACTTTGGACAGTTGACCCCAAGTATTTCAAGTCATAGTAACATTAAGGCCATAAACAACCCATCATGCAACACACTTTAAAATATCATAGTTACTCTGGTACTCTCTCCATTCAAAAAGAATATCTGTTGTAATGAATGAACACGTAATTGTCCAGTCCTGAAATATAAGACAAAACCCATCTTTTTAAACATGAGCTTCAGGAAAAAAAAAAAGAGTAACATATTAGGGTCAATTCGGTGTCTTTCCTCGCAAGTGCGGTAGAGAACTCTCAGCATAGGTTTTTCCATTCATTTGGTTTAGACGTTGCACAAAAATGCTTAGGCGCTTCACCTAAGACAGATTGTTTAAGGCGATTCGCCGTTACCCACATTTATATAATTAGTCTTTGAAAGAATACAAAGACAGCCAAATGGCGCTGAACTTCTGGCAAGAAATCGCACAAACGCTTGGGACAGATAAAAATGCCTGCTGTCTAAAGTGGAAATAACGTTAAATAACGTAATGGCGCACTGCCGCCACCAACTGGAATGGAGTGTGGATTGAGAAATGCACGCGTTCAACGCTAGACCGACACGGACCCTCAACTGTAGTATGAATGGGTTTGCATGACCGGTACAAGTCCCAATCTGCCCGTGGAAAGTATGTCCGAGCCTTAAGTCTTATAAGGAAAACCCTACACTGATCTCATACATGTCCTCTCAGGAATCCAATTGACGGAAATCCGTCGTCGTGACGGAGAACTTTAATCCCTGTAAATATAGAGTAGAATAGGTGATCTATATTACCGGTGCAGCAGGGACCGAGGAGGCAAAGCTCAGTTGTTTCTTCCTCTCCTCTATCTGCCTTGTGGCTGCCTCCATCATCTGTTTGATCTGATGGTAGAAAGAAGAGCAGCAAGTTGATAATTATTTAGGCAAAGCCCTCCATACCCTTTAAAAGCCACAACAGTCAGGAATAAGAGATTGTTTAGTACCTGCATCTTGGTCAACATGCCAGGGCTCTCAGAAGGAGGTCCAGGGATCACTTCAGGCTCCTCCACCTCTTCAAAGCGAGGGACTCGCTTCTTCTTCACTGCTGTTCCATCTCCAGCCTCTACAGCCCCTCTCCCTCCACTGATATCAGTGTCATCCCCAAAAACATCCTGAGAAGAGACCAAAAGCAGGGTAAATAATGACCACTATGTTTGGCAATCGCACATAGCCATCTTCTTTCAAACACAAGTGTAGTGACAATCTGCTTACAGAAGCAAATGAGGGCACTCCTGTAGTGAATGATTACAGCGCATACCACATGGCCCCAACTGTCACTGGTTCGAATCCAGTCAGCAACCTTTGTTGCATGTCTTAACCCCTCTCTCTCCATTTCCTGTCTGCATTCACTATCGCTGTCTAATTAAAAAAAAAAAGCTAATAAAATCTAAAAATAAATTAATCTACAGAGGCAAAATGACAGACAGATGTTCATGTAGGGGCCAATCAGGGTATTAGTTACAAGTCAATCTTTCAATTCATATATCAAAAACATACTACAACGATGCATTAAAGGATAATATTTTTATAACCTGGGTCTTATTTTCACAGTTTCTGCCATTGTGCGTATCAGTTGATATAATTTTACTCACCGGTTCCATTTTTGAGATCTTGGACACGGGACCACCACCTGACACAGCTTTACAATGTCATCTTATGGTGCCATGGAATACAAGCATCAGACATTTTTCAATAAATCCAATTTAACCTAATTATCTAAACCAAATACTTGGAAGTGAAAATGTTAAAGTTGAGTTGCTGTGCAAAATGTCCAAGATTATCAATAGCTGAGCTACTTCCTGGTTCAACTTGCAGGAATGACCATCAATACTTACCTTAGGTAAGAGTAACCATCGATAAGCTAACCAGCCAGCGCATGAGAAGTCAGAGATAATGGGAAGTCATTTACACAATCTAATCAAGGAATTAGGAGGCATTGAAAAGACTGCTTTAAGGATTATATTCCATGGCACTGTAAGATGACATTGGAAAGCTTGGTTCAGCAGTGATCCCATGTCCAAGATCTCCACAATGAAGTTGATGAGTAAAATGATAATGGATATGCACAATGGCATAAATATTGATAGCATAACCCAAATTGCAGAAAAATTGAGTTATCCTTTAAAGCTATAAAATAAATAATAACATAACTAATATTGAGATCTGTCAGTTGGATATGGGGACCCAATTATTACCTTTAAGTCTCTTTTACGGTTCTTCTCTCCAGCTCCTTTGTTGCCACGGGCATTGCGACTTTCCTCCAGCGCTTCAAAAAGACGCTCCACGAAACCTCCAGCCGATTCATCAAGAAAAGGACGCAACTGGTCTGAGGGGCACAAAGTGTCAGGTTCAGAATGACACAGCAAATATCATTATCACTGTCAGATTACAAGGATATCATAACCAAATCAGTCACTGACCTGCGGTCTTCCTCTTGTCGAGCCCCTTGCCCACGCACTGCAAAGCCGCAGTGACGACAGTGGGCTCTAAGAAGCCCAGCATCTTATTCACAATGCGTTCCACCCATGGCCTCAACTCCTCCACCTCCCGCTTAGGCATAGACATTCTCTAATTCTGTATGATAGATAATCAATCAACTCTAGTCAGACACATAGGCAGGTCCATATTAAAAAGAAAAATACAACACAGGACAACAACACAAAAACAAGGCTAATAGCAGTTCACAAGTCCATCATGATTAAAACCTATACAGACATTTTTTCCAGTGTTTCCAGAAACAAGAGGAGTACCTTGTGTCACTTTGTGTAGGCTCAGCTAAGGGCATTATAATTACATTTTTTGAGTCAGTTAATCGACACATAAATGTATACGTAAAGCTCCTCAACGCAGCATGAAAAGTGGGAATATTACTCGTCACAAACACGTGACTTGCACTTGTCCATCTTGGAAGCTTGAGCGAGATTCTGAATGCATCATTACATGCTACCTGCAGCCTTTTCATTGTTGCTTTGCCATAATTGCACCACAAGTGGGCTGTATAGAGTGGAGTACAGCAGACCCTAGAAAGAGCAGTTTTAACATCATCATTTGCGTGCCAGCATATTGGCTTGTGCATAGTTTGCAACACTGGCGCTGCAGGTCGACATATAGTTTATTTCATGGTGGGACCAACATGAACAAAGCATCGTTTTATATCGATATCAGCTCGTTGGTCATGGGCAGCGCTAATTAACATGGTGTCCTCTCAGCTGGTTTACCAACTAGTTGAAACACAGCACAGAGATCCAATACCTATTGCTAGTTTCCAGCTCCTTCCAGCATTACCTTCGCGTCACTACCCGCGCATATTGCAAAAAAAAGTAACCAACTGTCGACGCATCCGGCAGTTTGAACACTCGTTTCTCTCGAACGGACGAGGTTTATAAGGTTATTGCCGAGGTTATTGCCGCAAAATCCTCGCATAGTCGACCCTACGGCTATCCCCCGTTAGCCGTTAACTTAACCCGGCGGACCAACCAGCTAACGCCGACACCACGCAAAGCCGTGGCGTCCTATGACATCCGCCAGAACTCCCCGGCAGCTAGCGTTAGCATGTCGCTACCAGCAACAACTGAGCCGCTCGCTTGGTTAAACTTACAAAGATTGCGATTTCTTTCCTGCTCTCCTTCGCCAAAACCGCCTTCGCCGCAAGACCTGAGGGCAGACGATCTAGTTCTACGTACATAAAGTACTCGAGACCTCTACGTTTTCGTGCTAAGAAAAACTTTGTCGCGACGGCGCCGTTCACAGGACGTTTTATAGTTCTTTGACCCGGAACAGGAAGTGAACCCGCTCTCCGCGCGGGGGTCAACCGTCAAACGGGTGTCTTTTGTTTGTTTGTCGCCCTCTTTTGTTCATGTAGCCGATAATCCCGACCCTCCCGTCTTGCTCCAGCACATCGTTTCATCATATAACCGCATTTCTCGTCGCGAAAATGCACAAAATATTATTTACTCATAAAACAAACGTACAGCCTATCAGTGGCACGACAGGATAACGTTAAAACGCCACAAGAAAAACCCTTTTCAGGGGAAAGCATGGGAGAAACCTCAGGAAGAACAACAGAGGACTGGAGTCCTCCTCCAGGGCAGACAGACATGCAATAGTTGTCAAATGCACAAAAATACCAGAATGTAACATAACAGATTACACAGGGCAGGGCAATGTACGATACGCATAGTTGATGCATAAATTTAAGCAAATTTAAATGTGCTGGGTAATAAGCTTGTAAAGAGTGTGCAGGGCAAATTTTGTGGATCAGTGTCTATTCAAGACAAACCCCACGCCACAAAACCTGCTCTGCTCAGTGGGCCCTGCAGAGAGAATAAACTTCACATACACGTTAAGAGACGAGGCAGACTTTGACACAGCATTTTTACAGAGGGAGGAAGAAGAAGACAGAACTGATGAGAGTAATGCCAAAGTTGTCATAGCTATAAAAAAAAGTATATAAAAGCAATTTTAAATGAGAACAGAGCAAACGATAGCGCAAATCTCCAGCTGGGACTGTGACCAAGGGAAAACAGGACGCACCACAAACAGGCTCCGAAGTCATCAGGCGGTCGAAAGAGAGAGCTGATTCATGGTCATCAGACAGTCCATAAAGGAAGAAAAATTGTCTTGCAGCAAGAAAGAAAGAAAGAGAGAGAGAGAGAGAGAGAGAGAGAGAGAGAGAGAGAGAGAGAGAGAGAGAGAGAGAGAGAGAGAGAGAGAGAGAGAGAGAGAGAGCGAGAGAGGGGTGCTCAGAGATGTGTTCATAGATACAAACAGAAGGTTAGAATGGAGTGATGCATTCAGAAAGTTTAGGGGCATTTTTGTCAGCAGGACAAAACCAAGATATTACTGCTTAGACATACTAAAGTTATAAATACATTCAGACTGAGAGCCTCCCAAAAGAGGATAGTGTGACAAAGCTCAGAAGGAAGTCAAACTACCAAAGAAATAAGACAAAGTTGAAAGCTAATGAGAACAGATGTATTTTCAGTTTAGATTTGAAAGAGTGTACAGAGTCAGATTCTCTGATGGTGCCTGGGAGACTATTCTAAAGAAAGGGGGTGTGGTAGGAGATGGCTCTGCAGCCCGCAGACTTCTTTTTAACTCGAGGAACAGAGAGGAGGCCTGCATTTTGAGAAGGGAGGGCATGAAAGTATCTAAGATCTGACAAATATGAGGGGGCAACACTATTAAGTATTTTATATGTTAAAAGTAGCACTTTAAAGTCAGATCTAACTAGACTTGGCATGATATAGTCAAACTTTTTTGGTTTATATAATATTCTAGCAGCAGCATTTTGAAACAGCTGAAGGTTTTTAGGACTAGGACATTGCAGTAATCTAGTCTTGATGAAACAAAAGCATGAATCAGGATCTCAGCATCAGCCATGGCCAGAAAAGACCAGATTTTGGCAATGTTTCGTACGTGGAAAAAGGAGGTCTTGGTGAATTCTCTAATGTGGAATTAAAAAGATAGGGATTGATCAAAAATAATACCAACATTTTTGGCTGTCGAACTTTGGGAGATCACACAGTTGTCAAGAGATACAGTTTCTTGGTCAAAAAGGTGACTTTGTCTTGCAAGGCCAACAACCAGCAGCTCAGATTTTTCAGAATTAAGTAGTGAGAAGTTAGATGACATCCAATTTATCCACTGCAGAAAAACATGCCTCCAGATTTCTGATATGAGTATGACTGTCTGACTTGACAGGTACATAGTAGAATATCATCACCGTAGTAGCTGAAATGTATTCCATAGCTCTGTATAGTATGGCCAAGAGGACGATGTAAAGGGAGAATAGCAAAGGATCAAGAACTTAACCCATGGGGTACACCATATTTCACTACAAAAAATCAGACGTAACATTACCATAGAATACACATTGTGTTCTATTAGATAAGTAAGACTTAAGCCAACACAGAGCCAGACCTGAAACACCTAGATAATTCTCAAGGTGGTCTAAAAGTATACCATGATCAATGGTGACAATTGATCAAGATCAAGCAATAGTAGCACTGATATGGAATTGGAATCCATAGCAAGTAAAAGGTCGTTCACCACTTTTGTGAATGCAGTTTCAGTGGAATGACAGGCTCTAAAAGCAGATCGAAATGGTTCAAAGAGAATGTTGTTGGAAAGAAGGATGAAAGTTGACCAACTACAACTTTTTACAAATTTTTGGAAATGAAAGGTAGATTGGAGATTGGTCTATAGTTATTGAGAACCCCCAGATCAAGATTTGGTTTCTTTAAGAGACGTTTAACTATGGCAGTTTTAAAACTACTGTTAGGAACACTGCCAGTGGTAAGAGATGAATATATAATATTTAGTATCGGGGCACCCAGGAACCGCTAAGCTATTTGAAAAGTTTAGCAGGGAGAGGGTCAAAAAGGCAAGTTCAAGGCCAACAAGCAGTTCAGATTGTGGTAAATTTGATTTCATATTGGATTCCATTCTATAACCTATAGTTAAGATAGCCTTGAGATATACTGTTGGACTAATCAGCTTCTTTGGCAAAATAAAAGTAAAAAAAAAAAGTATTGGTAATTAGAAATCCAACAATGTGCAATATGTAGTTCCCCCAGCATTTGGGTTTTGAGAAAGGGCTCGTCGGGTGCATTTATATTCGTATAATATCCATTTTCCTCCGCATCATTCATCACTCAGCAGTGAAACGCGTGTGGGACAAGGATTTGGGGTAGGCAATTCATAAACATACATAATTTGTGAAAACATGGGATTATCCGTATACAGTTATCTCAATTCCACTCTACTGCTGGCCCGCCCCTGTGTTTTGTTTTTTTTTCTCTGTCATTGCGTGATGTGGGTCAACTGAGTGCAGTTGTAGTAGTTGAGCACGAAAGCAGCAGTGAGCCTGAGGCCACCAGAGTCTGTCGGATTAACCCCCCCCCCCGACACACACACACGCACACACTCCCTCCCTCTCTCCCTGCATGACCCTAGAAATTTCAAACGATTCGCATCCATCTCCCACAGACGGTGGTAATGTTGGTCAGATGTAGGAGAGGCACATTGTCCAGCTCTCCCAAATTGCTTGGTCACAATTCTTCACACCTGCAACCGATTTTTTTAAAACATTTGTAAAGCATTTGTAAAACATTTGTAAAGCATTTGTAACCAATGGTGAGTGTGTTAATAGGTGTTTTATAAATACTTATTAATACTGCAACTCATGATTAATTCGGGTAGTTCCTAGTTGTTAGGTAAGCATTTTGTATGAGCTCATGACTATCTGTGCCTTACAGAGCCTTTACAAATGAGACTGAAAGGCCAGCAGCGCTTTTGAGACTCACAAACGTCTAAAGCAGTGGTTCTCAACCTTTTTGGGGTCCTGGACCCCCTGCGTATTTTTGATTTACCCTGAGGACCCCTCCACCTGATCTTGGGGGAGGGGGGTTGCAATTTGATAGAAACAGTAGAAACTGCATTTTAAATTGCATTATAGCATTTATTCACTCTTTGGGGCAAAAATAAGAGCTTTCAGTTGTAACTTAGATATAGTTAACAAAACAGAATTCTTATGCAGTAACTTTCAGATATATGTAACAAAACAGAATTCTTATGCAGTAACTTTCAGATATATGTAACAACAGAATTTTTATGCAGTAACTTTTAACAATGCAAACGGGAGCGAGATCTCTTACTAAAATACAATAAATTACACTTGTGAAACAGATGTAATTAGAGAAAAAAGTCCTGTTACCCTTTATAGTTTAGGTAGATAAAGGTCTCAGTCACATTTGAGTAAAATAATCCTATTTCTATAAATGTCATAGGATCTTTTTTTAATGATATTTTATTTTCACGGACCCCTTGCAATTACACCACGGACCCCTAGGGGTCCGCGGACCCCCGGTTGAGAACCACTGGTCTAAAGGATCACAAGATCCTTTAGAAAGTGTAAGTACACGACTAACAAACTATGTAGATGTATATTTGTGCATCAATTAATCATGAATTGCAGTATTAATAAGTATTTATCAAACATCGATTAACACACTAACCGCTGGTGCATGTCTTTTTTTTCACAAATGCTTTACAAATGATGCATTCAGTAGTTACAAATACTTAACTAATGCTTCATTTGCGCAGTTATTATAAGGTGTTACCAAACAAAAACGTGTCGTGCATGCATTCAATACTTGGCCATGCAGAAAGTGTGCAGTGTTGACAGCTTGCCCCGATCGCCCCTTAGTTCTGGAGACTTATGATCTATTTTTATTCACCTTTTTTTTCTGCAGCGATATGCTGTCCTCGCGAGGCTCATTAAAGTAAAACCTAATGATCATCCGTCATCATGTAACGATCATCAGCATCCTAACTGCAGCCGCATACCTTTGCTGGAGTGCACATACAAAAGATACCTTAACAGTTGGCAGACCCTAAAACACATTTTGGTAACCCCCCCTCCCCCCTCCTCCCTCCCCCCAGCTCACCTCCAGAAGCGTTCGTCAGTGTTTTTTCTTGTTTACCTGACCACAATAAACCCATACCTGGGAATAATGACGTCATGGTAAAAATCCGATTCGACGTGTTTCCACGCACTTTATAGTGGGATCTCTTTCCAAGTACATGACTTAAAAGTGTTATTTTCAAAACTTCCGGTCAACATGGCGTCGCTCACCGTGGCGCCTCCGCCGGTCAGGGCTGCCCCCTTTCTGAGGATGCTGCATGTGGGCGGACGACGACGAGAAAAGCGTTTCCACGGCAGCCATCTGCCGCTGGTCGAAGCCCGCCGCGGCCATTTTCGCGGAGACCTTCTCAAGTGTCTCTCCGTTTCTGTGTCCCCGTCCATCTAATAGGTGCGGAATATTACGAGTTGTCATTTCATTTCCCGTGAATTTGGTTTCCTCCTCGCTCCAAAACGGACCGCTTCCGCCGCTGCTCGCCATATTTGATTAACTGCATCCGCTCGCGTTCTGACAACATCCGTTTCGTTTCTACACATGCGCAGACGTAAAAGAACGAAACGAAACCCGATTAACGGTATACATGCGCCGACTAAAACGGAATATTGGTCCAAAAGCTAGGTGCGTTTATCAGAGTTTTCATACTCCGATAACGGCCTTTATCCGATAAAGTATACCGTATCATGCTGTTCACATGACCCCTTGAATAACCCCGTAAATCCGATAATGATCGGCCCCGAACTGGCCTAGGCGTTCTGCGCATGCTCCACAGTTCCCGAACAGCGTGGTATCAACATGGCGAGCGCTGGAGCGAGAACCTCGCATTTCTGGACAGACGGGGGGGGGGGGGGGGGGGACGAAGCGGGATTTAAAAGTACCCCCGAGTAGGGTATGTGACGCAATAGGTCAACCGGAAGAA
Organism: Lampris incognitus; assembly: GCF_029633865.1. Classification (NCBI taxonomy): domain Eukaryota; kingdom Metazoa; phylum Chordata; class Actinopteri; order Lampriformes; family Lampridae; genus Lampris; species Lampris incognitus. Next base: position 87,391 of record NW_026611113.1, read on the forward strand.
GGTCCAACAGCAACCAGCTGGGCGCGCCCGGGTAGCGCAGCGGTCTGTCCCGTTGCCTACCAACACGGGGGTCAGCAGTTCGGATCCCCTGTTAGCCTCCGGCTCGGTCAGGCGTCCCTACAGACATGATTGGCCGTGTCTGCGGGTGGGAAGCCGGATGTGGGTATGTGTCCTGGTCGCTGCACTAGCGCCTCCTCTGGTCGGTCGGGACGCCTGTTCGGGGGGGGGGGGGGTAGCGTGATCCTCCCAGGCGTTACGTCACCCTAGTGAAACGCCTCACTGTCAGGCGAAAAGAAGCGGCTGAAGCATGTGGTAGTCTGCAGCCCTCCCCGGATCGGCGGAGGGGGTGGAGCAGCGGACCGGGGGGCAGCTCGGAAGAGTGGGGTAATTGGCCAAGTACAATTGGGGAGAAAAAGGGGGACACACCCCCCCTCCCCAAAAAATAAATAAATAAAATCACAAACAGCTGAAAGGGGGCATATCGCCACCTACCGTACCGGGGTGGGACATACTTCCGTCAACAAATCGATTCTCCCCCGGTTCTTGTGTACTGGGACAACGACAGTCGTCCAATGACATGGCCTAACCGAGCTGTCTCGACTTCACTGTGCATGTAAACGCATCCACTAAGCCAGTCAGTCATTCACTCACTCACATTAACGAGCCAACTCTTGATGCACCTAAATCCTGCGTTGGCTGGTACCTCACATGTGCTGTGCCCCCCCCCCCATCCCGATCAGCAGCCAACCCTATTATGTAACGGCACCTCAGCACAATGTGACGGTATAACAATCAGCAGTATACGACTCCACACAAACAGCAAAGCAAAAACACTCCCGCATTAAAATCTCTGAAACACCCTCCCACGTCCACGTGGTGCACGCACGCACGCACGCACACACGCATACAGTCCCTCCCAACAGGGACTTCCATTTCGTGGCTATGAAATCCTGTCTGGCGCAGTTTTGCGCTCACAGTGGTATGAATTAGCCTTTTATGTTGCTGGAATGCAAAGTATTTGGTGTGCAGTAGCCCCGGCACGTCCGTCTCTTTTGGCCAAGCGCTATTGTGCGTCGAGTCTGTTTACATGTGCTTCTTTTCATTTGCAGCACAATAATCCCCGTAACATTCTCAGTAGGACGGAAAAAAACAAACCGTGGGGTTTCCAATGGGTCTGTTACAGTAATGTAGCTGAGTATGGCAGTAATGCACAGTAGCTGAGTATGGAAGTAATGTACAGTAGCTGAGTATGGCAGTAATGCACAGTAGTTGAGTATGACAGTAATGCACAGTAGCTGAGTATGGAAGTAATGTACAGTAGCTGAGTATGACAGTAATGTACAGTAGCTGAGTATGGCAGTAATGTACAGTAGCTGAGTATGGCAGTAATGCACAGTAGCTGAGTATGACAGTAATGTACAGTAGCTGAGTATGACAGTAATGCACAGTAGCTGAGTATGACAGTAATGTACAGTAGCTGAGTATGACAGTAATGTACAGTAGCTGAGTATGGCAGTAATGTACAGTAGCTGAGTATGACAGTAATGTACAGTAGCTGAGTATGGCAGTAATGTACAGTAGCTGAGTATGACAGTAATGCACAGTAGCTGAGTAAGGCAGTAATGCACAGTAGCTGAGTATGACAGTAATGTACAGTAGCTGAGTATGGCAGTAATGCACAGTAGCTGAGTATGGCAGTAATGCACAGTAGCTGAGTATGGCAGTAATGTACAGTAGTTGAGTATGACAGTAATGTACAGTAGCTGAGTATGACAGTAATGCACAGTAGCTGAGTCTGGCAGTAATGCACAGTAGCTGAGTATGACAGTAATGTACAGTAGCTGAGTATGGCAGTAATGCACAGTAGCTGAGTAAGGCAGTAATGCACAGTAGCTGAGTATGACAGTAATGTACAGTAGCTGAGTATGGCAGTAATACACAGTAGCTGAGTATGACAGTAATGCACAGTAGCTGAGTAAGGCAGTAATGCACAGTAGCTGAGTATGACAGTAATGTACAGTAGCTGAGTATGGCAGTAATGCACAGTAGCTGAGTATGGCAGTAATGTACAGTAGCTGAGTATGACAGTAATGTACAGTAGCTGAGTATGGCAGTAATGCACAGTAGCTGAGTCTGGCAGTAATGCACAGTAGCTGAGTATGACAGTAATGTACAGTAGCTGAGTATGGCAGTAATGCACAGTAGCTGAGTATGACAGTAATGTACAGTAACTGAGTATGGCAGTAATTTACAGTAGCTGAGTATGACAGTAATGCACAGTAGCTGAGTATGACAGTAATGTACAGTAGCTGAGTATGGCAGTAATGCACAGTAGCTGAGTATGACAGTAATGTACAGTAGCTGAGTATGACAGTAATGTACAGTAGCTGAGTATGACAGTAATGTACAGTAGCTGAGTATGGCAGTAATGTACAGTAGCTGAGTATGACAGTAATGTACAGTAGCTGAGTATGGCAGTAATACACAGTAGCTGAGTATGACAGTAATGCACAGTAGCTGAGTAAGGCAGTAATGCACAGTAGCTGAGTATGACAGTAATGTACAGTAGCTGAGTATGGCAGTAATGCACAGTAGCTGAGTATGGCAGTAATGTACAGTAGCTGAGTATGACAGTAATGTACAGTAGCTGAGTATGACAGTAATGCACAGTAGCTGAGTATGACAGTAATGTACAGTAGCTGAGTATGACAGTAATGTACAGTAGCTGAGTATGGCAGTAATGCACAGTAGCTGAGTCTGGCAGTAATGCACAGTAGCTGAGTATGACAGTAATGTACAGTAGCTGAGTATGGCAGTAATGCACAGTAGCTGAGTATGACAGTAATGTACAGTAACTGAGTATGGCAGTAATTTACAGTAGCTGAGTATGACAGTAATGCACAGTAGCTGAGTATGGCAGTAATGTACAGTAGTTGAGTATGACAGTAATGTACAGTAGCTGAGTATGGCAGTAATGTACAATAGTTGAGTATGACAGTAATGCACAGTAGCTGAGTATGACAGTAATGCACAGTAGCTGAGTCTGGCAGTAATGCACAGTAGCTGAGTATGGCAGTAATGTACAGTAGCTGAGTATGGCAGTAATGCACAGTAGCTGAGTATGGCAGTAATGTACAGTAGCTGAGTATGACAGTAATGCACAGTAGCTGAGTCTGGCAGTAATGCACAGTAGCTGAGTATGACAGTAATGTACAGTAGCTGAGTATGGCAGTAATGCACAGTAGCTGAGTATGACAGTAATGTACAGTAACTGAGTATGGCAGTAATTTACAGTAGCTGAGTATGACAGTAATGCACAGTAGCTGAGTATGACAGTAATGTACAGTAGCTGAGTATGGCAGTAATGCACAGTAGCTGAGTATGACAGTAATGTACAGTAGCTGAGTATGGCAGTAATGTACAGTAGCTGAGTATGACAGTAATGTACAGTAGCTGAGTATGGCAGTAATGTACAGTAGCTGAGTATGACAGTAATGTACAGTAGCTGAGTATGGCAGTAATACACAGTAGCTGAGTATGACAGTAATGCACAGTAGCTGAGTAAGGCAGTAATGCACAGTAGCTGAGTATGACAGTAATGTACAGTAGCTGAGTATGGCAGTAATGCACAGTAGCTGAGTATGGCAGTAATGTACAGTAGCTGAGTATGACAGTAATGTACAGTAGCTGAGTATGACAGTAATGCACAGTAGCTGAGTATGACAGTAATGTACAGTAGCTGAGTATGACAGTAATGTACAGTAGCTGAGTATGGCAGTAATGCACAGTAGCTGAGTCTGGCAGTAATGCACAGTAGCTGAGTATGACAGTAATGTACAGTAACTGAGTATGGCAGTAATGCACAGTAGCTGAGTATGACAGTAATGTACAGTAACTGAGTATGGCAGTAATTTACAGTAGCTGAGTATGACAGTAATGCACAGTAGCTGAGTATGGCAGTAATGTACAGTAGTTGAGTATGACAGTAATGTACAGTAGCTGAGTATGGCAGTAATGTACAATAGTTGAGTATGACAGTAATGCACAGTAGTTGAGTATGACAGTAATGTACAGTAGTTGAGTATGACAGTAATGCACAGTAGTTGAGTATGACAGTAATGCACAGTAGCTGAGTATGGCAGTAATGTATAGTAGTTGAGTATGACAGTAATGCACAGTAGTTGAGTATGGCAGTAATGTACAGTAGTTGAGTATGACAGTAATGCACAGTAGTTGAGTATGACAGTAATGTATAGTAGTTGAGTATGACAGTAATGTACAGTAGCTGAGTATGACAGTAATGCACAGTAGTTGAGTATCACATAATTATCACAAACCACATCATTTATGATTTAAGTGGAGATATTCTGTGTGCATTCCTTTGTGGAGCATCTCTATTCATCAAGCATATGGTTATAGTATAGTTTCATCATGCTGACCCAGTTGTGGTTCTGTGAATCTGACAGGGGCTCTAAATCATCTTACAAGATCCAATACAACAGGGACTCTGCTGTCTTTACTTCAAACACGGGCCACGGGGGTCTCTGTTTTCACACGTGTGTGTGTGTGTGTCTGCGTGTATACTCATTTTTCTTACCCAATGGGGCCCAAATGGCCCCTTTAGGCTAGAAACACCAGAAACCACCTACCTTGTGGGGCCCTTTTATTGTGCCCCATAAGGAAAAGGGTCTATTTTGGGGTTAGGACTTGGTTTTAGGGTTAAGGTTAGAATTAGGGTTAGGTTAAGGTTAGGGTTAAGGGTTGGGGAAGGGATGTAGTTTGCGTGGTTACGGTTAGGGAAGGGATGTAGTTTGTGTGGTTAGGGTTAGGGTTAAGGGTTTGGGAAGGGATGTAGTTTGCATGGTAAAGGTTAGGGTAAAGGGTTGGGGAAGGGATGTAGTTGGCGTGGTTAAGGTTAGGGTTAGGGTTAAGGGTTTGGGAAGGGATGTAGTTTGCATGGTTAAGGTTAGGGTTAAGGTGAAGGGTTGGGGAAGGGATGTAGTTTGCGTGGTTAAGGTTAGGGTTAGGGTTAAGGGTTTGGGAAGGGATGTAGTTTGTGTGGTTAAGGTTAGGGTTAAGGTGAAGGGTTGTGGAAGGGATGTAGTTTGTGTGGTTAAGGTTAGGGTTAGGGTTAAGGGTTTGGGAAGGGATGTAGTTTGCGTGGTTAAGGTTAGGGTTAGGGTTAAGGGTTTGGGAAGGGATGTAGTTTGCATGGTTAAGGTTAGGGTAAAGGGTTGGGGAAGGGATGTAGTTTGTGTGGTTAAGGTTAGGGTTAGGGTTAAGGGTTTGGGAAGGGATGTAGTTTGCATGGTTAAGGTTAGGGTTAAGGTGAAGGGTTGTGGAAGGGATGTAGTTTGTGTGGTTAAGGTTAGGGTTAGGGTTAAGGGTTTGGGAAGGGATGTAGTTTGTGTGGTTAAGGTTAGGGTTAGGGTTAAGGGTTTGGGAAGGGATGTAGTTTGTGTGGTTAAGGTTAGGGTTAGGGTTAAGGGTTTGGGAAGGGATGTAGTTTGTGTGGTTAAGGTTAGGGTTAGGGTTAAGGGTTGGGAAAGGGATGTAGTTTGCGTGGTTAAGGTTAGGGTGAAGGGTTAGGGAAGGGATGTAGTTTGCGTGGTTAAGGTTAGGGTGAAGGGTTAAGGGTTTGGGAAGGGATGTAGTTTGCGTGGTTAAGGTTAGGGTGCAGGGTTAAGGGTTTGGGAAGGGATGTAGTTTGCATGGTTAAGGTTAGGGTGAAGGGTTAGGGAAGGGATGTAGTTTGCGTGGTTAAGGTTAGGGTAAGGGTAAAGGTTAGCGAGAGATGCAGTTTGTGTGGTTAGGGTTAGGGTAAGGGTTAGGGTTAAGAGTTAAGGGTTGGGGAAGGGATGTAGTTTGTTTGGTTAAGGTTAGGGTTAAGAGTTAAGGGTTGGGGAAGGGATGTAGTTTGCGTGGTTAAGGTTAGGGTTAAGGTTAGGGTTGAGGGTTAGGGTTGAGGAAGGGATGTAGTTTGCGTGGTTAAGGTTAGGGTAAGGGTTAGGGTTGGGTTAGGGTTAAGGGTTTGGGAAGGGATGTAGTGTGTGTGGTTAAGGTGAGGGTAAGGGTTAGGGTTAAGGGTTAGGGTTAAGGGTTTGGGAAGGGATGTAGTGTGTGTGGTTAAGGTGAGGGTAAGGGTTAGGGTTAGGGTTAAGGGTTAGGGTTAGGGTTAAGGGTTAGGGTTAAGGGTTAGGGTTAAGGGTTAGGGAAGGGATGTAGTTTGCGTGGTTGAGGTTAGGGTTAAGGTTAGGGTTAAGGGTTAGGGTTAGGGGTTTGGGAAGGGATGTAGTGTGTGTGGTTAAGGGTTGGGTTAGGGTTGGGGTTAGGGTTAAGGGTTAGGGTTAGGGTTAAGGGTTAAGGTTAGGGTTAAGGGTTAGGGAAGGGATGTAGTTTGCGTGGTTGAGGTTAGGGTAAGGGTTAGGGTTGGGTTAGGGTTAGGGTTAGGGTTAGGGTTAAGGGTTAGGGTTAAGGGTTTGGGAAGGGATGTAGTGTGTGTGGTTAAGGTTAGGGTAAGGGTAAGGGTTAGGGTTAAGGGTTAGGGTTAAGGTTAAGGGTTAGGGTTAAGGGTTAGGGTTAAGGGTTAGGGTTAAGGGTTAGGGAAGGGATGTAGTTTGCGTGGTTGAGGTTAGGGTTAAGGTTAGGGTTAGGGTTAAGGGTTAGGGAAGGGATGTAGTTTGCGTGGTTGAGGTTAGGGTTAAGGTTAGGGTTAAGGGTTGGGGAAGGGATGTCAATGAATGAGAGTCAATGAGGGGCCCCACAAGGATACATTTGTGAGGATGTGTGTGTCTGTGTGTGTGTTCATCTCCCCCCCCCCCCGTTCTTCTTCTTCTTCTTCTTTATGGTAACCTCCTTCCTCGCCGCTCCGCCGGGTGGTTTCCTCTCCTCAGTAATGGAGTAGCCGTGTGTGTGAGGGTGGCGCGGCTGCGCCGGCTCGGAGAACACATCCAGGCCGGGGAAAGTGATGAGGCTGTTATTTGCCTGTAGCTCGTCCGCGCCCCAAATACCACACACAATGTCATGAGGTACACGTGCGTCCTTGAAAACCAAGTCCTGCTCCTTTTTTCTTCTTCTTCTTCTTTTTTTCTCTTTCTGTAACGCGTCCCCTGTTAATGACATCGCAATGACGGGGACCACAGATGGTGGGGAGAACAGCTTCCCCCGGACCCCACATCCAGCGCCCCCCCCCCCTCATCACTGTAAGCTCCGGGATGGCAGGAGCGTCTATAAAGTGGCCCTGATTTCCATTGCAGGACCGGCCACTGTGCATTTATAATGAGGATCAGGGCTGTTTTGGACCAGCAGGCACTTAAACCCCCGAGGAGCTGGGTGAGTAAGAGTAATGTGCGCGTGTGCATTTTTGTCTCTTGGTTTGTGTGCGTGTGCGTGCGTGTGCGTGTGCGTGCGTGCGTGTGCGTGTGCGGATTTGTCTGTTTCTGTATGCATGTCTTCCTCTGTGTGTGTGTGTGTGTGTGTGTGTGTGTGTGTGTGTGTGTGTGTGTGTGTGTGTGTGTATTTGGTATGTATGCTGTGTCTGTGCGTGCGTGTGCATGTGTGAAGAAGTGTATTTCAGAGAGAGAGAGAGCGAGAGACAGACAGCGAGAGCGCGAGACGGAGAGGGAGTGCGTGAGAGAGTGAGACAGACAGACACAGAGAGAGAGAGTGTGCGTGTGTGTGTGTGTGTGTGTGAACGTCTTTCTGTGTGTGTATCTCTCAGTCTGTGTGTGTGTGTGTATTACGTGTTGTGTGTGTGTTTAAGTGTGCGTGTGTCTGGATGGGTTTGTTTGTTTGTTTATTCGCACGCGCGCGCGTCCCCCTTTGTACGTGCACGTGTAACTGCGAAGTTGCAGCGTGGCGTGACCGCACGGGAGCTTTTCTGGTGTGGTGAATGGGTGATGGGGGAGGTGATGGGGGAGGGGGATTTTGGAATAAGTGAGTAAGCACGTTATCCCTCTCCTCCCCCCACTGCTGCCCCCAGACGCAGCAGCGGGAAGGGACCCGCGCCCTCGAATCACCGGAGCGCTGAAAGCAAGGCGGAGGAGAGGGACCACCATTAAGACCCACATGGCACGGGATGAAGGTGGTGGAGGAGAGGGACCACCATTAAGACCCACATGGCACGAGATGAGGGTGGCAGTAAGAAGAGGGACCACCATTAAGACCCACATGGCACGGGATGAGGGTGGCAGTAAGAAGAGGGACCACCATTAAGACCCACCTGGCACGAGATGAGGGTAGAGGGACCACCATTAAGACCCACATGGCACGGGATGAGGATGGTAGTAAGAAGAGGGACCACCATTAAGACCCACCTGGCACGGGATGAGGGTGGCAGTAAGAAGAGGGACCACCATTAAGACCCACATGGCACGAGATGAGGGTGGCAGTAAGAAGCGGGACCACCATTAAGACCCACATGGCACGGGATGAGGGTAGAGGGACCACCATTAAGACCCACATGGCACGAGATGAGGGTGGCAGTAAGAAGAGGGACCACCATTAAGACCCACCTGGCACGGGATGAGGGTAGAGGGACCACCATTAAGACCCACATGGCACGGGATGAGGGTGGCAGTAAGAAGAGGGACCACCATTAAGACCCACCTGGCACGAGATGAGGGTAGAGGGACCACCATTAAGACCCACATGGCACGGGATGAGGATGGTAGTAAGAAGAGGGACCACCATTAAGACCCACCTGGCACGGGATGAGGGTGGCAGTAAGAAGAGGGACCACCATTAAGACCCACATGGCACGAGATGAGGGTGGCAGTAAGAAGAGGGACCACCATTAAGACCCACATGGCACGGGATGAGGGTAGAGGGACCACCATTAAGACCCACATGGCACGGGATGAGGGTGGCAGTAAGAAGAGGGACCACCATTAAGACCCACATGGCACGGGATGAGGGTGGCAGTAAGAAGAGGGACCACCATTAAGACCCACATGGCACGAGATGAGGGTGGCAGTAAGAAGCGGGACCACCATTAAGACCCACATGGCACGGGATGAGGGTAGAGGGACCACCATTAAGACCCACATGGCACGAGATGAGGGTGGCAGTAAGAAGAGGGACCACCATTAAGACCCACATGGCACGAGATGAGGGTAGAGGGACCACCATTAAGACCCACATGGCACGGGATGAGGGTGGCAGTAAGAAGAGGGACCACCATTAAGACCCACATGGCACGGGATGAGGGTAGAGGGACCACCATTAAGACCCACATGGCACGGGATGAGGGTGGCAGTAAGAAGAGGGACCACCATTAAGACCCACATGGCACGAGATGAGGGTAGAGGGACCACCATTAAGACCCACATGGCACGAGATGAGGGTGGCAGTAAGAAGAGGGACCACCATTAAGACCCACATGGCACGAGATGAGGGTAGAGGGACCACCATTAAGACCCACATGGCACGGGATGAGGGTGGCAGTAAGAAGAGGGACCACCATTAAGACCCACATGGCACGAGATGAGGGTAGAGGGACCACCATTAAGACCCACATGGCACGAGATGAGGGTGGCAGTAAGAAGAGGGCCCACCATTAAGACCCACATGGCACGGGATGAGGGTGGCAGTAAGAAGAGGGACCACCATTAAGACCCACATGGCACGGGATGAGGGTGGCAGTAAGAAGAGGGACCACCATTAAGACCCACATGGCACGGGATGAGGGTAGAGGAACCACCATTAAGACCCACGTGGCACGAGATGAGGGTGGCAGTAAGAAGAGGGACCACCATTAAGACCCACATGGCACGAGATGAGGGTAGAGGGACCACCATTAAGACCCACATGGCACGAGATGAGGGTGGCAGTAAGAAGAGGGACCACCATTAACACCCACATGGCACGGGATGAGGGTGGCGGAGAAGTGGAACCACCATTAAGACCCACATGGCACGAGATGAGGGTGGCAGTAAGTCCATTATGTGAATCCTATTGATGCTCGCGCGCACATGGTCAATTAATCCCTCGCATGCTCGCCGGAGTTCAAACCAACGACATAAAAGCGACGGAGTAAGAGTGGTGGGGCAGATCTCTTCCCCACCACCGCCTCGACTGCTCAGGAGGGAACATTTGTTGTGGTGACTCCCCCCCCCCCCAAAATATTGCGTTTGATAATACTACACCCACTGTTTTGATTCGTTTAACTCGTAATTGTGGAGGGACAAATGGCAACACACACACACACACACACACACACACACACACACACACACGAAATGATGAGCAACAGTAATGATAACGACAGTTGTTAAAATCCGTATGAAGCAGACGTGACCGACAACCGCAACTAAACCGAAGAAGAAGAAGAAGAAGAAGAAGAAGATTTTTTTCTTTTTATAATTTTATTTCTTTTCCAACACGTCACATCACGTATAGGAGAACTGAGCACACAGCGCGCGCACAGTTACAACCTAAACACAAGAAGAAGAAAGAGTTTCTTTTCCGTCCGTTTCAGTAATTTGCAAGACAGTTTTAGTTCTCTTTTAAATGAAGACGAAGAAGAAGGAAGACGCAGAAGCAGAAGAAGAAAAAGAAGAAGCAGAAGCAGAAGAAGAAAAAAGAGAAGAAGGAAGAAGAAGGAAGAAGAAAAAGAGAAGAAGGACACGAAGAAGAAGAAGAAGAAGAAGAAGAAGAAGAAGAAGAGTGGAAAAACAAAAATAACTGTCCCCAAACGGGCGCCGGTGAGTTTAGGCGGTGTCCTGCCGGTGCCCTCCACACATCCTCCTCCCGTCCTCTTCCTCTTGCCCCCGCTTCCCATCCTCCACAGGAGGAAGGGTGGTGGACGTGGTGGGTCGGGGAGGGAGCGGAGGGGCAAGGGCTTCTCTCTCTGCCAAAAACTGCATGGATACAAGGGGGGGGTGGTGGGTGGAGGGGGCGGGGACGGGGGGAGGGCGGTCGTTGTTGGTGTAACGTAGCAGAGTCAGTATGTCAGACGGGGCCCGTCACAGAATCAGCCAGTGTGTCAGTGTTTGTGTGTCAGTGTTTGGTTGGCGGCGGCGTGCAGAGTAGAGAAATAAGACCCCCTCCCCCTCCCCCACCCCCCCCAAATCCCTCTTACCCCTGAACCACTGCACAGACCTGGTGCTGAGGAGCTCAACCGCCCGATGACTGTTGTGAAGCCTCTCCACAACCTCCCGCCTTCTCAGACGACCCCCGAGCACGCCAGCAAGCGCACCGGCGCGATGACGTCATCCTTCCGCTGACGAGGGGACAGCCGTGCGCCGTGCGTGTGCGTGCGTGTGTAATGGGATGGAGAAACATGGCTACCATGCCGTGACTTCTCATAGCCACGCGTAAGACTTCCCATGTTGGGGGTGGGGGTGGGGTGGTGTCGGGGTGGGGGGTGGGGACCTTATGTGGCCCCCGTCAGTGTGAGGCAAAGACTCCCAGCTTCGCCCTCTCTCATCTCTTCCGGAGGAACCGGAATCACCACGCGCGGGGTCAGCGTGACCCCACACAAAACCAATCACATGGCGAGGGGCAAGGTTCGGCCCCTCTTTTAGGTTCGGCCCCTCTTTTAGGTGTAGGGTTTATCCGTCATCGATCTGGTGGAGTAAACAATCTACCCCCCCCCCTTCACCCACACACCCACACATGCACACTTTCCTACACCCTCACACGCTCATACGAACAGCCCTGCTAGCGGAGTCGTAGTGGCAGCTGGTGGGAGGATCATCCGACCCCCCCCCCCACCACCACCACCACCACCACCACTTACCCCCTACTACTGCCATCCAGATTACTGAGGCTCAGTCTCACACCACACACATGCCACAACCGCCACCCCTTTTCAAGACATAGTCTCTGAATCTGCTCCCCACTGAGTCGCACATCTGCTTTAGCACAACCCCACCCACCCACCCACCCACACACACACACACACACACACACACACACGCACACGCACACGCAGGCCAAACAGGGACAATTCGTTTAGCTCGTTTTATTTTTCAAAAATGTGTCATTTATTATGAAAAGATTTCTCATTTGATCATCGTTATACAAAACAGAACAGAAGAGTAGCCGGGTGATGAGGAGCGCGGCGCGAAGACAGAAGATGAAGATCGTGCGAAGACGGCGTGAGAGGACAGACACAGTTAGAAAGACACAGAGAGAGAGAGAGAGAGAGAGAGAGAGAGAGAGAGAGAGATAAAGCGAGGGCTGGCTGAGGATGAGGGAAAGAGTGCGGGGGGAGGAGGAGGAGGAGGAGGTGGAGGAGGGGGTGGGTAAGGGCAGACAAATGCAGCATGGAGGAGGGGGAGGGGAGGAGAGGAGGAGAGGTAGGAAGGAAGGAGGGGAGGGGGGGCAACTACAGTCTACTTCTATACGATATAACAAAAGGCATTTCAAATAAGAAAGACATATCGTTGTGGTGTGGTCGTGACCCGGTCAGCGGCGGTCGGTCCAGTAGAAAACATAACACGAGCACGTAAGAAAAAATAAAAAAGTGCAATTGGTTTCTGTCATACAACACCTGTATAAAAAAACAAAAAAAGAAGAAAGAAGGAGAAAAGAAAACGGCGGAGCGGAGGACACGTCACTGATTCCGGAGCCAGCGTCTCACCCGCCGCCACCGTTAACTGGTCGATGCTGGGACGGGGTGGGACGAGCTGACCCGCCGGGTTCTGTGCCTCCCTCCGGTACCGGCGACAGCAACACGCCTGCCAGTGGCTCTGTGTTCACGTGTGGTGCTCCCCGGAGGCTGGCTAAATATTCAGAGAAGGCCCTCCCCCTCCCCTCCCCCCCCTCCTCCTTAGTTAAATATATTACCCCCCCCTCCCTCCCTCCCCCCTCCCCCCCCCCAATCTGTAGAGATTTTAGGCTAACATGTGCAGTAATTTGCCGACGCCAAGTCGATCCGATGACGCCGGTGAAACCCGTGCTAGGTGTATTAAGATTATAGTGAGGCGGGTCCCCCCGGGATGGAGAGACGGCCCGAGACGTCCGGATTAACAACAAAGAAGAAGAGTCAGTCTATCACTATCATAGCAGCAGCAGATGATGTTGGTGCAAAATAAAAAATAAAAAAAAGGTTTCCTCCCTTTCGTCTGTTTTCCCTCCTGCTTTTTCAAGTTTTCAAGAGCACCGGAGACGAGTGCAGGTTAGTTTACTCCCCTGTTCAGCAGAACCGCGACGGGAAACGCCCCCGAGACCGGCGACCGCCCGTCGGCACGTTTCCCGTCGAGGGTTTGTAGGCAGTTTTGACATCGGCAATACTGTGGTCGGGCTACCGGAGACGGAGGAAGTCGAGCAGTACCGGGTTTTGCGTTGCTGTTGGCGCGGACAGCTGTGTGACTAACGAGGCGAGAATGAAGACTAGATGTAGGCCTTTGTGACCAGACTGTGTACTGGTTTGCATGAGACACAAGCAAAAAACAATCAAAATGCAGGTGTGAATGCATTGAGAGCACTAAATGCTGTTCCGAACACATCCTATTTGGTAAAGGCACAAGAGTCCAATCATTAGTACTTCATTTCTTTTTTTTCTTGTTTTTCCTTTTTACACGATAAAAAAAAACAAAAACAAACAAAACACCCACACACACACACACACACACACACACACACACACCAAAAAACTCGATACAGCATCCTCCCAATTGCATCTCGAATCCGAGGGCCGAGCTATGCAAGCGCACAGCGGGCAAAAAATTCAGCTGCCTAATAAATAAATACAAACAATAAATAAATGCAGTGTCGTATCAACACGTGAATAAATTACCCATCGGGGCTCCGAGTCGTCTGTCTTTTGAGTGGTCGAAGTCGAGCGTCGGGTCTTAACGACGCCGGCTCTCGCGTCAAGCTCAGATCTTGCGGTTTGGAGTTTTGCACCCCCCCCCGCCGCACCCCCCTCGAAGTTTTTGAGACCGGGAAGAAACAGCTGATCCGCATCGTTGACGCCCGAGGATCCGCAAACTCGCCCCGATGTCCCTCGTCCTGGCACGCCGTCGCAGATTCGCCGGCCGAGCGGCCGAACGGCTCTCCGGATACGCCGCTACGCCGATGACACCGTCCTTCTTTCCCACTCCGCATTGAGCGTCATCTTCTGTCCGGTGTGCCTCTTATCGCACCGCACACAGCGGCGGTGTTCTACACACTGCCACCACCCCCACCCCACCCCCCCCCAAACAAAATCCACTAGTTAAGTTTCTTATATGACTATGCTTGGTCACTATTTCTCCTGACGCCTGCTCTCCCCTACCTACAGGCGAAGGAAACATCGTCTTTGTGTGCTGCAATAAGATGTGACTCAAATTCATTCAGCTCACTCAAATTGACCCTGTATCACCCTCCGGACCGAGTCCCCCCGCCGGACTCGGGACTTCCATTATCTTCACAATTTTCACGCTAAATATGACCAAAAATTCATCTATTTGCTAACGGAGCATCGGGGCCCTCGAGTCAGATGTGCGCTTGGAGCAGTCGCATCTGACCGATGTTACTCCTCTCATGACGAGGCAGCCTCCTTACAACGCTCCTCCAAATTCTCAGAAATCCCCCCCACCCCACCCCCACCACCCCCCACTGCTCCAAAAGCTCATTTTAAATCCGCGCAGACTTCCTTTATCCCATATATTCTATGTAGATCACTATTTAAACAGGTCATATATAGACTTGGTCATAACTGAGTAATCCATAATCACCCTTCGAAGCTCGAGATATTCGTTATCAATCTCCTCAACAGGAACCACGTTTTGTGCAAATACTTTACGTTATGGAATTGTGATTATCAATTGTTTGATTCACGAGGACACACGTTGTCCTGCCGCTGTTTGAAAACAACTGTTAGTGATTGTGGTCCAGTCTTGAGGGAAGGTTTTCTCACTGACCTGTCATTTCAAAAGCGTCACCTCCCAACTTCAACGCAACTAATATCCTTCCTCCCTACTCTCCCCAACGCAACCACAGCCCTCCGGCCCTCTCACCCGCTTCCTCTTACGGCAGCTTCGGCATGGTGGTTGTAGCAAAGCTTGACTGCCGGGCTCTATGCATGTTCAGCGCATCAGGTCTCTAAGGGGGCCGGGCAAACCCTCGACAAAAGCCTGACTTTGACCGGGGGGCTTTGCCCCTGGCAGGTCTCTATGGTCTTGGTCTCAGTCTGCAGCCCGGCAACAGGCTGGCTTTGGCACTGGATTGGCTTCTTTTGATTTTTGGGGTGCTTCTGGGGTGTGGTGGAGGAGATGGCGCTGTCCTGTGTAGCGGGACCGCCCCTGCTGGCGGGAGGGGGGATGGCAGCGACGGGCTGGTTTTCCCCGTTACCCGGTGCTGCGGTGCCCTTGTGAGGAGCGCAAGCCTTTGGCGGCGACAAGATGGGGGCGACGTGGACCCAAGTCAGGCTGGCCTCAGAGCAATGGCTTGTCTTGTAGTACGACGACTCCCCTCTTTCCTTCTTCCTCTCGTCCTCCGGCGGGCTGTCGCGAGCTGCATCCTGCGGGCTTCGGAGGGCGTCCGACAGCAGCGCCGGAGGCGGGCCACCCCTCTCGTGGTCATTTTGTTTCCCCTTCTCCTCTCCATCGGTGCGAGGCTGCTTAAGGAGCACGGGGGAGGGCGTGGGAGAGTCGGTATCGGTCCAGCTCAGCCTGCGCTTCTGCACAACAACACAGCAGGACAACAAGTTATCACGCAGGACTGCAGGAAGGATATGTAGGCGTGTGCAAAAGCCACTCAGATGCATGCACATCTCCTCACCTTGACAGGGATGTGCGACTGATCCCGGTGCTTGTGTGGCGGGGTGGAGCAGGGTATGTCTTGGGGGGAGAGGTTGGAAGGTGTAGCGGTGGTGGCGGCCATCGGGGCGGGGTGGGTAGATATCTGCGGAAACCACAGCTTCAACATCATCTCCACCTGCAGCAGGGTATTCAGGTACTTCTCCCTACAAACGAAGGCAAAAAAAGACGGAGAAGTTGAGACGTTACCGTGTTCGACCCTGTGGCGTTTCCAGCGCGACACGGACCGAGAGAGCGTTTCCCGCCGTCTCCGTGTCTCTCTGGCACGCTGCTGAACACCGCAACCCCACGTACCCCGAAGGAATGTTCGACATGAAACGAGACACGTGGATCTGAAATGGAGGAATGACTCGGGGGGCACCGCCCTCAACCCCAACTTAACGACTGTGTGCACCCCACGGATCCAGTTATTTCCTTCCTCGGCTGTCCAAATCCAGGTGCGACAGAGAGGGGGCGCATGATGGATGGGTAATGACAGACACGAGGGGGGGAGGGGGGGGGAGGACCGGTACTTTTCGGAGGGGTGTGCGTGGCTCGGATGGCGGCGGACGAGGTCTTACCCGCAGTTGGGTCTCTGCAAAACCCCCACGATCCTCTGGATTCTGTCCATGGCGACGCTCTGCTGGAAACTGCTCAGGCCTGTCAATCAAAAACATAATCCCCCAATCAGCATTTGCGGTGTCAGGCACAATGGGTCGGGGAGGATACGACGTGTACTTTCACACACAGCAGGATAATCACGAAACACAAAGGTCCGCGCGGGTGCGAACGACTCTCGCCGACGCCTTGTCGTCCAGCACCTGCGCGGACGAGCTTACTTAATTAACTCTACAGTGTGAGTACAGACACACACACACACACACAAACACACACACACACACACACACACACACATCATCATCTAAAAGGGTGATATCAGAAACACACGTAGAGGCAGCACACAAAACACCCACTAGACAGCGTCCCTTCAGATACGCTGTAGACCGGATCGATAGGCTGGGTCAATAGTCCTGCTGCAGAAGTTCTGATGCAGCAGGACAGCAGCCTCCCAGGTTATAGACGGCACCCGTGTGGAGCCCGTGCTACTTCAGCAACCACACCCATTCGCTCCTACACACACACACACACACAGCGGGCCGGGTCATGATGATGCGAGGATGCTTACCGCGGTCGAACCGTCCCTTCTTCAGTCCGTTCAGCAGCTCCAGCAGGGGCCTGACGAAACCCTGCAGCTCAGCACACTGAGACAGACGGGGGGGGGGGGGGGGGGGGAGACGCAGGGGAGATGGATTAGTACCGACTTTCGAGTTCAGCCTCGCCGTCTGAATGAGGTGCCGCCTCGCCCCGAGCCCCCCCGTCCGTTCTCTCCCCCTGAACTTTTCTGTTGCTTTGTCGCGCCGCCCCCGACCGCTCTTCCTTTCTTTTCCCCGCCCTCCGCCCGAACTCTCTCTCTCTCTCCTCCTCCTCCTCCCGAGCGACATCCGAACCCTCTTACCTTCTGAGCGAACAGCAGGTCTCCCTGGGACTTGGCGCTCTGGCCGGCGGCGTCGGCCCTCTCCTCCGCCCCGCGGCGGGCCCCGCCGCTGCTCTCCGACCTGTCCGACTCCTCCTCTTCCTCCTTGTCGGTGAAGCCGTCGCAAGCCCACTGGGACCCGGGGCTCTCCGAGCGCCCTCCCATGTCGGCGGCGGCCGCGCCCCTCCTGTCCATGACGACGGAGGGGGAGCCGTCCGTCAGGAAGACGTCGGCGTCGTCCTCGGCCGGCTCGGAGTCGCTGAACAAAAAGCTGTCGTTGGAGCTCAGCGAGTCCAAGGAGGGCTGGGAGGAAGTGCTGCCCTGGGACTGCATTGCTGCCGGGAGGAAGTAGCAGAGATTCAACATTAGAACAGAATCCTTATTATTGTAGTCGGTTCAGCTGAGGGACAGACGGGCTTGGCCGCACGCCCAAAACCAACATGATCTAAGTTGCTACTCAAAAGGAGGGGCAGGGCTAATGGGTTTGGGTTGGAGAGAGAGGGAGAGAGGGGGAGAGACACAAAACCGGGTAGAGAGAGTTCTGCAGAAATAACTAAAATATCGCTTTCCGTTTGGGAAGAACCAGAAAAAACGAGTTTCTTTCCCCTTTTTTCGTCTGCACTCTCCTGCCCCGAAAATAACAACCCCAATTCAAAATGGTGGGTAAACCAGTGGCCTAGTTTAACGCGGTGTAGAGCGAGACTGGGACTGGGGGGGTAGGCGATAGGCGCACAATGCTAGTGCACGTCTGACTCCCATTGAGGAGAGTGGAGAGCAGAGTGGAGGGGGGGGAAGGGTGAGGGGGGGAAGGGTGCTTGTAGAGTAAGCAGTAGTGAAATCAGAATAAGGCTCCCTCTCTCTCTCTCCCTCTCTCTCTCTCCCTCTCTCTCTCTCTCTCTCTCTGCCTCCGGCTCTCTCCCTCTCTAGCCCCGCCCCTCTGGCTCACTCTTGTGCTCCATCCCCCCTTGGTTTCAAACACACTAACCTCCCTCTTTCCCCCCTCTCTCCCTCTCTCTCTCTCTCTCTCTCTCTCTCTCTCTCTGGCAGCAGTTCTGTATGCCACTCATCTCCTCTTCCTCGCTCTCTCTTCTTCAGCTCCCCCCCCCCCCCCCTGTTCATTATGCACACCGGACAGAGGACTTCTTCCCGTCCTCCGACCAAGCCAGCCTCCTCCTCCTATCCTCACGTCCTCCCTCTCTGTCCTACTCTCCCCTAATAACCCCAGGCTCTCTGCTGGCCTTGCTGGACGCGGCTCCCACTATCGGGGGGTGGGGTGGGGTGGGGTGGGGGTGGGGGGGACCACGGGAATACCCCTGCACGCCAGGTTGTTTATCAGCGCCGCAAAACGCTGAGGAGCTCGGCCAGCACGGCCACGGGCGCACCTCCGGAGAGCAGATGTACACAACCATACGTCATTTGCAATGCACTTATAAACACACACACACACACACACACACACACACACACACACACACACACACACACACACACACACACACACACACACACACACACACGCTAAGCACCACTTTGTGAGTCCTACAACAGGCGTCTTGTTTTCCGGCTCCAGAGGAGCGTCGATGTCAGCGAGGCTGCTGAACATTCCCACCACACACCGTCTCAGCACCCATCCGCTTCTGCCGAGACCAGATGACCCGGTTCTCCCTCAGCACCGAGCTGCCGTCTAGGGGATGATAGCGGAGTCAATATGGTGGAGCAACGTCTCTAGGTGGATGCGATCTTGCTCTCCCTCTCTCCCTCTCTCTCTCCCCCCCAGCAGCGCAGGGTGTGTTCCGGTGTAGTCCGTCTGCACAGGTGTGGACTACAGCGGAATGAGGCTGCGTCTCAGGTGGTGGGTGGCTGCGGGTCTGCCGAGTCAACCATGTGATGAGCCCTCACAGAGACTAGAGTACAACCACCGACTGCCACAGACCAGTACAACCACAGACCAGTACAGCCACCGACTGCCACAGACCAGTACAGCCACAGACCAGTACAGCCACCTACAGCCACAGACCAGTACAACCACCGACTGCCACAGACCAGTACAGCCACCGACTGCCACAGACCAGTACAGCCACCGACTGCCACAGACCAGTACAGCCACCGACTGCCACAGACCAGTACAGCCACCGACTGCCACAGACCAGTACAACCACAGACCAGTACAGCCACCGACTGCCACAGACCAGTACAACCACAGACCAGTACAGCCACCGACTGCCACAGACCAGTACAGCCACCTACAGCCACAGACCAGTACAACCACCTACAGCTACAGACCAGTATAACCACCGACTGCCACAGACCAGTACAACCCTCTACGGCCAGAGACCAGTAGAGCCCTCTAGCCAGAGACCAGTACAGCCCTCTAGCCAGCCAGGCACAACTGTCCCGTCTGTCGGAATAGAAAAGTAAAAAAGCAAAACACGCACCCTGCAACGCAGCGTCAGTTCTGCCGCCAGACCCGGAGGTCCAGCCCACCACAAGCCGAACCCACGGCAGAGTCGTGATCGTCCCATTTTCACAGTTCAATTCAAAAAGCACCCTCCTGTCACACCTTCCTGGCTGGCCGGCGCTCCTAAAATCAACACAGGGGCAAGAAGGGTGCAGATAGTAACGCCGCGTGAGCTCCGGGTGCGCCGCAACTTGAGAGACGCCAGGCTGAGACGCACCGTGGGGCAGGACGCACCGCGGGGCAGGACGCACCGCGGGGCAGGACGCGGACGCACCGTGGGGCAGGACGCACCGCGAGGTAGGACGCGGACGCGGGGCAGGACGCACCGCGGGGTAGGACGCACCGCGGGGTAGGACGCGGACGCACCGCGAGGCAGGACGCACCGCGGGGTAGGACGCACCGCGGGGTAGGACGCGGACGCACCGCGAGGCAGGACGCACCGCGGGGTAGGACACCGCGGGGTAGGACGCGGACGCACCGCGGGGCAGGACGCACCGCGAGGCAGGAGGCACCGCGGGGCAGGACGCACCGTAGGGTAGGACGCACCGTGGGGTAGGACGGGGGCAGGACGCTGATACTCGCCTTGTAGCGCTGCGGCTGGTCTCCTCAACGGAAGAAAGAAACACGAGCACAAGTTCTCCTCTGACTAGAGCCGAAACTAGACCCGCAACACGCTGCTGCTCCGCCGCGGCGTCGGCGCTCCGCTCCCCGGACTGCTCCCCGGACTGCTCCCCGGACTGCTCCCCGGACTGCTCCCCGGACTGCTCCCCGGACTGCTCCCCGGACTGCTCCCCGGACTGCTCCCCGGACTGCTCCCCGGACTGCTCCCCGGACTGCTCCGTCTGCCTACCAGCGGCGACATGTGCGCGGATACACGTGCCCGCACTCTGTGCGTGCCGTACGCGCCGCGCCATTGGCCGGGCGTCCGACAGGGCCGCGTCTGATTGGCCGATCCGCGCAGCCAGTGGTCGCCTCGCGAGCCGCGGATTGGCCGCGGCCCGGAGGCGCCCGCGGCCCCGCCCCCTCATGTGGCGCCCGTGTGCGGGGCCGCACGGCTACTACGGCGCAGCGGGCGTAAACACGCCAGCCGTGAACGCGCAGGGCAGCGGACCCTTACGCAACCGGGGGTAAATAAATACCGATTTGATGCCCCCCTCCCCCCCCCCGGGGGGGGCGGGTTAAATGCGCGAGGCTGACACAGTGGCATTGAAACGGGGGAGGCGTGAGAAGCTTGCCCGTGTTGTCGTGCCTGCTCCGCATCACTTGCGCCTGCTGGAGGGCCAGGGTTGGCCAAATGTCGAGGACTGGGGAGGTTCGGGTCCAGGTCCAGACGGGGCACGGATCCGACACATTCGTGGTGATCCGAATTACACGCGTAGTAATGGTCCGTCTGAATTAGACAGGAAGCGCGCTGGCGGCTGACGGGCCCCATGAGCAAGCGGCTCCCCGCCTCACACGGATCCAACCGCAACACACAACAAACCAACCACGACGCTCCACGCAGTCGCCTCATGAGCGAGGCCACTGCATCAACAGCCTGTGTTGGTGTTTCCCCGTGTGTATTGGTGTTTCCCCGTATATGTTGGGGTTTCCCCCATATATGTTGGTGTTTCCCCGTGTGTGTTGGTGTTTCCCCGTATGTGTTGGTGTTTCCCCGTATATGTTGGTGTTTCCCCGTATATGTTGGTGTTTCCCCGTGTATGTTGGTGTTTCCCCGTGTGTTGGTGTTTCCCCGTATATGTTGGTGTTTCCCCGCGTGTGTTGGTGTTTCCCCGTGTGTGTTGGTGTTTCCCCGTGTGTGTTGGTGTTTCTCCGTGTGTGTTGGTGTTTCCCCGTGTGTGTTGGTGTTTCTCCATTTATGTTGGTGTTTCTCCGTGTATGTTGGTGTTTTTCCGTGTGTGTTGGTGTTTCTCCATGTATGTTGGTGTTTCTCCATGTATGTTGGTGTTTCCCCGTGTGTGTTGGTGTTTCTCCGTGTATGTTGGTGTTTCCCCGTGTAGGTGTTTCTCCATGTACACGTATGTTGGTGTTTCCCCGTGTATGTTGGTGTTTCTCCATGTATGTTGGTGTTTCTCCGTGTGTGTTGGTGTTTCTCCATGTATGTTGGTGTTTCTCCATGTATGTTGGTGTTTCCTCGTGTATGCTGGTGTTTCCCCGTGTATGTTGTGTTTCTCCATGTATGTTGGTGTTTCTCCGTGTGTGTTGGTGTTTCCCTGTGTATGTTGGTGTTTCTCCATGTATGTTGGTGTTTCTCCGTGTGTGTTGGTGTTTCTCCGTGTATGTTGGTGTTTCTCCATGTATGTTGGTGTTTCTCCATGTATGTTGTGTTTCTCCATGTATGTTGGTGTTTCTCCGTGTGTGTTGGTGTTTCCCTGTGTATGTTGGTGTTTCTCCATGTATGTTGGTGTTTCCCCGTGTATGTTGGTGTTTCTCCGTGTATGTTGGTGTTTCCCCGAGTATGTTGGTGTTTCTCCATGTATGTTGGTGTTTCTCCATGTATGTTGGTGTTTCCCCGTGTATGTTGGTGTTTCCCCGTGTGTGTTGGTGTTTCTCCGTGTGTGTTGGTGTTTCTCCGTGTATGTTGGTGTTTCTCCATGTATGTTGGTGTTTCTCCGTGAATGGGATTATAAATATTTACTAGACTGGGCACCCGAGGCACGTGTTTAACCGTAAAGGAATTAGCGCGCGTCGCTTAACCGGCTCTTTCCCCCACTTCCGGCAGGTTACTCACATATGAACCCGACGACCCCCATCCGCAACATGCGATACGTTACCAGTATGTAGGCCACACGCACGCCCTGGTCAGCTGTCCGTCACTGACGCCACGTGAAGCAGGGGGGGGGGGCGTTTTACCCCCCCCCCCTTGACGGCAAATCTCTCTCTGTGCCGAGATTTACTGGTCTTTTCCACGTGAAACGCGGAGCGCGCAGGGGCTCCGGGTTCCTTTAAGCGCCTCGCATGCTGCAGGCAGGACGGTCGTCCCCCCCCTCCCCCTCCTCCCCCTCTCCCCTCCCCCTCTTTACATACAACATACACATGAACCCGTCGACCTGGCAGCTCAACACACACATCACGGAGGAGTCCTTGAACAGTCCACGTACCGAGTCTTTTATCAGCACGACCATCTCTAGTCGTGGAGCGACCTCGGAAGAGGGTCGCCGAACGACCCCCCCCCCCCATGGTTACAAGCAGAATGGAATGGTTAACCTTGGCTAATGGTAAACCCGGCAAAGGGTCTTGGGTTTGTGTACGCGTAACAGGCACCACAGGTCCGTAGAAAAAGGCTTTTCCTCCCCCCACCGCATTCCACTGCAGCACATGAACCCGCTGAACCTCCTCCGAGTTCATGGGTGCTGACGACCACCTCCTCATTTCCATCTCTCCATCTCCCATCCCCCTCGCACCCATCCCCCACCCGGTATCTGTGTTTTTCTCTCCATCCCACTCCACGCTCGCTCCCTCCCTCGTATTGGCAGACTGGAGGACTCAATAACACGTCCCGGCTTACGAGCGAGCTGGTGGCTCGGACCTTTATGCGACGAACTGGGTCAAAGTGCAGCGCATCGAACTGGCGGATAGTCCGGTCCATGGTTCGGCGAACAGCACCACCCTCAACTGGACCCATTAGCTGAGCTCGTCCCCATCGTGCCGGCAAATACAGCATGGTGTGTAATGTCGATATAAAAGGAAGCAGGCTTTATGAGTACCGTTAAACCCAGGCACCCTGTGAGGTTATGGACCGGGCCGGGCCGCGGGCCGGGCCGGGCCCCGTGTGTTGGAGGGAAGCTGGGAAACTTTTTTTTTTAAAAATTGACTTAGACGTTCACATTCGCATGGCTCTGGCGCGTGTGTGGCCCCAGCATGCATTGTGAAATGCTCGCGGACCGTGAAAGCATGCAGGAGTTCAGGTATAGCCTCACGCACGCGCAGGTGTGGTCAGGGGGGAGACGAGATGCCAAAACGGAAAGCTGATCCTGCAGAGGCAAGACGGAGGCCTCGAGAGGGACTCACGTAGACGCTGCCTCTGTCTCTCGCTCTCTCCCTCTCTCTCTGTCTGTCTCTTTCTCGCTCTGTCTGTCTCGCTCTCTGTCTGTCTCTCTCTCTCTCTCTCGCTCTGTCTGTCTCTTTCTCGCTCTGTCTGTTTCGCTCTCTGTCTGTCTCTCTCTCTCTCTCTCTCTCTCTCTGTCTGTCTCTCTGTCTCTCTGTCTCTGTCTGTCTCTCTCTCTCTCTCGCTCTCTGTCTCTCTCTCGTTCTGTCTGTCTCGCTCTCTGTCTGTCTCTCTCGCTCTCTGTCTGTCTGTCTGTCTCTCTCTCTCGCGCTCTCTGTCTGTCTGTCTGTCTGTCTGTCTCTCTCTCGCTCTCTGTCTGTCTCTCTCTCTCTGTCTGTCTGTCTCTCTCTCTCTCTCTGTCTGTCTCGCTCTCTGTCTGTCTGTCTCTCTCTCTGTCTGTCTCTCTCTGTCTGTCTGTCTGTCTCTCTCTCTGTCTGTCTGTCTGTCTGTCTCTCTCTCGCTCGCTCTCCCTTTCTCTCTCTCGCGCTGTCTCTCTCCCTTTCTCTGTCTCTCTCTCTCTCTCCCTCTCTGTGTCTGTCTGTTTGTCTCTCACGCTGTCTCTCTGTCCTTCTCCCTTTCTCTGTCTCTCCCTCCCTCTCCCTTTCTCTCTCTCTGTCTGTCTGTCTCTCCCTCCCTTTCTCTCTCTCTGTCTGTCTCTCTCTCCCTCTCCCTTTCTCTCTCTCTCTGTCTGTCTGTCTGTCTCTCTCTCGCTCGCTCTCCCTTTCTCTCTCTCGCGCTGTCTCTCTCCCTTTCTCTGTCTCTCTCTCTCTCTCCCTCTCTGTGTCTGTCTGTCTGTCTCTCACGCTGTCTCTCTGTCCTTCTCCCTTTCTCTCTCTCTCCCTCCCTCTCCCTTTCTCTCTCTCTGTCTGTCTGTCTCTCCCTCCCTTTCTCTCTCTCTGTCTGTCTGTCTCTCGCGCTGTCTCTCTCTCCCTCTCCCTTTCTCTCTCTCTGTCTGTCTGTCTTTCTCTCCCTTTCTCTCTCTCTCCCTGTCTCTGTGTCTGTGTCTCTCTCCCTCCCCCCCCTCCCTCTCTCGCTCTCTGTGTTTGTCCTGGCTTAGCCCCGTATCAAATGTCACCCCGGAAATCAGGCCAGCTGGGGCAGAGCAGCTTCCAAACCGCCCCCCTCCTCCTCCTCTCCCCTCTCACGTGCCCCGCAAGCGTCGCTTATTTTGCTCTCGTATCGTCCCACAGGGACGGAGGTTCGACACTTCCGCAAAACCCGAGAAATTAAAAACCCACGTGTCACCCCGACCTCGTCTTCACGTGCGCTGTGCGCGTCAGTATGTCGACAAACAAACAAACAAACAAACAAACAAACAAACAAACAAACAAAACAAAACAAAAAACAAAAGCCGTTAACACTCCGGTTCCCTTCTGGCCGGTACGATACTGATGTGGTTTTGGTGGTGGACTTGGCACTGGATCAGGACCTCCGTGTTTCTGCACGGGGCGGTTCAGCACAGCGTCTTTTCCGTCCTCCTTCACGAGACGGGGAAGCTGCACGCTCCACACGTCGCCGTGTTTCCCTGCCGAGATTTTGTGAATGAAACCAAGGGGCTTCGGCCCTGCCGAGCAGGCGACCAACGGCGTTTAAGAACGGGCTCTAGCCCCGCCCCTAAGGGGGCAGAGCGACCAATGGCGTGCCGCGCAGGGTTGCGTCTGTTGTATAATGTCGCTCGGCGGCGTCACGTTTGAGCAGGCCGGCGCACCGTGTGCGTAGCGGAGCGGAGACCACGTAGCACATAGAGCCTGTCATCAGCGGCGGTGGTTTGTGTAGCAGTTCACTGGTGTAACGGGACGTGGTTTGTGTAGCAGTTTACTGGTGTAACGGGACATATGGTTTGTGTAGCAGTTTACTAGTGTAACGGGACATGTGGTTTGTGTAGCAGTTTACTGGTGTAACGGGACATGTGGTTTGTGTAGCAGTTTACTGGTGTAACGGGACATGTGGTTTGTGTAGCAGTTTACTGGTGTAACGGGACATGTGGTTTGTGTAGCAGTTTACTGGTGTAACGGGACATGTGGTTTGTGTAGCAGTTTACTGGTGTAACGGGACGTGGTTTGTGTAGCAGTTTACTGATGTAACGGGACATATGGTTTGTGTAGCAGTTTACTAGTGTAACGGGACGTGGTTTGTGTAGCAGTTTACTGGTGTAACGGGACGTGGTTTGTGTAGCAGTTCACTGGTGTAACGGGACGTGGTTTGTGTAGCAGTTTACTGGTGTAACGGGACGTGGTTTGTGTAGCAGTTTACTGGTGTAACGGGACGTGGTTTGTGTAGCAGTTTACTGGTGTAACGGGACGTGGTTTGTGTAGCAGTTTACTAGTGTAACGGGGCGTGGTTTGTGTAGCAGTTTACTGGTGTAACGGGACGTGGTTTGTGTAGCAGTTTACTAGTGTAACGGGACATGTGGTTTGTGTAGCAGTTTACTGGTGTAACGGGACGTGGTTTGTGTAGCAGTTTACTGATGTAACGGGACATATGGTTTGTGTAGCAGTTTACTGGTGTAACGGGACATATGGTTTGTGTAGCAGTTTACTGGTGTAACGGGACATGTGGTTTGTGTAGCAGTTTACTGGTGTAACGGGACATATGGTTTGTGTAGCAGTTTACTAGTGTAACGGGACGTGGTTTGTGTAGCAGTTCACTGGTGTAACGGGACGTGGTTTGTGTAGCAGTTTACTGGTGTAACGGGACGTGGTTTGTGTAGCAGTTTACTGGTGTAACGGGACGTGGTTTGTGTAGCAGTTTACTGGTGTAACGGGACATGTGGTTTGTGTAGCAGTTTACTGGTGTAACGGGACGTGGTTTGTGTAGCAGTTTACTGGTGTAACGGGACGTGGTTTGTGTAGCAGTTTACTGGTGTAACGGGACACGTGGTTTGTGTAGCAGTTTACTGATGTAACGGGACATGTGGTTTGTGTAGCAGTTTACTGGTGTAACGGGACGTGGTTTGTGTAGCAGTTTACTGGTGTAACGGGACGTGGTTTGTGTAGCAGTTTACTGATGTAACGGGACATATGGTTTGTGTAGCAGTTTACTAGTGTAACGGGACGTGGTTTGTGTAGCAGTTTACTGGTGTAACGGGACACATGGTTTGTGTAGCAGTTTACTGGTGTAACGGGACATATGGTTTGTGTAGCAGTTTACTAGTGTAACGGGACGTGGTTTGTGTAGCAGTTCACTGGTGTAACGGGACGTGGTTTGTGTAGCAGTTTACTGGTGTAACGGGACGTGGTTTGTGTAGCAGTTTACTGGTGTAACGGGACGTGGTTTGGGTAGCAGTTTACTGGTGTAACGGGACGTGGTTTGTGTAGCAGTTTACTGGTGTAACGGGACGTGGTTTGTGTAGCAGTTTACTGATGTAACGGGACATATGGTTTGTGTAGCAGTTTACTAGTGTAACGGGACGTGGTTTGTGTAGCAGTTTACTGGTGTAACGGGACACATGGTTTGTGTAGCAGTTTACTGGTGTAACGGGACATATGGTTTGTGTAGCAGTTTACTAGTGTAACGGGACGTGGTTTGTGTAGCAGTTCACTGGTGTAACGGGACGTGGTTTGTGTAGCAGTTTACTGGTGTAACGGGACGTGGTTTGTGTAGCAGTTTACTGGTGTAACGGGACATATGGTTTGTGTAGCAGTTTACTAGTGTAACGGGACATGTGGTTTGTGTAGCAGTTTACTGGTGTAACGGGACGTGGTTTGTGTAGCAGTTTACTGGTGTAACGGGACGTGGTTTGTGTAGCAGTTTACTAGTGTAACGGGGCGTGGTTTGTGTAGCAGTTTACTGGTGTAACGGGACGTGGTTTGTGTAGCAGTTTACTAGTGTAACGGGACATGTGGTTTGTGTAGCAGTTTACTGGTGTAACGGGACGTGGTTTGTGTAGCAGTTTACTGGTGTAACGGGGACGTGGTTTGTGTAGCAGTTTACTGGTGTAACGGGACATGTGGTTTGTGTAGCAGTTTAGTGGTGTAACGGGACATGTGGTTTGTGTAGTAGTTTACTGGTGTAACGGGACGTGGTTTGTGTAGCAGTTTACTGGTGTAACGGGACATGTGGTTTGTGTAGCAGTTTACTGGTGTAACGGGACGTGGTTTATGTAGCAGTTTGCTTGTGTAATGGGAGGTGGTTTGTGTAGCAGTTTGCTGGTGTAACGGGACATGTGGTTTGTGTAGCAGTTTACTGGTGTAACGGGACGTGGTTTGTGTAGCAGTTTACTGGTGTAACGGGACGTGGTTTGGGTAGCAGTTTACTGGTGTAACGGGACGTGGTTTGTGTAGCAGTTTACTGGTGTAACGGGACGTGGTTTGTGTAGCAGTTTACTGATGTAACGGGACATATGGTTTGTGTAGCAGTTTACTAGTGTAACGGGACGTGGTTTGTGTAGCAGTTTACTGGTGTAACGGGACACATGGTTTGTGTAGCAGTTTACTGGTGTAACGGGACATATGGTTTGTGTAGCAGTTTACTAGTGTAACGGGACGTGGTTTGTGTAGCAGTTCACTGGTGTAACGGGACGTGGTTTGTGTAGCAGTTTACTGGTGTAACGGGACGTGGTTTGTGTAGCAGTTTACTGGTGTAACGGGACATATGGTTTGTGTAGCAGTTTACTAGTGTAACGGGACATGTGGTTTGTGTAGCAGTTTACTGGTGTAACGGGACGTGGTTTGTGTAGCAGTTTACTGATGTAACGGGACATATGGTTTGTGTAGCAGTTTACTAGTGTAACGGGACGTGGTTTGTGTAGCAGTTTACTGGTGTAACGGGACGTGGTTTGTGTAGCAGTTTACTGGTGTAACGGGACGTGGTTTGTGTAGCAGTTTACTAGTGTAACGGGACATGTAGTTTGTGTAGCAGTTTACTAGTGTAACGGGACGTGGTTTGTGTAGCAGTTTACTAGTGTAACGGGACATGTTGTTTGTGTAGCAGTTTAGTGGTGTAACGGGACATGTGGTTTGTGTAGCAGTTTACTGGTGTAACGGGACATGTGGTTTGTGTAGCAGTTTACTAGTGTAACGGGACGTGGTTTGTGTAGTAGTTTACTGGTGTAACGGGACGTGGTTTGTGTAGCAGTTTACTGGTGTAACGGGACGTGGTTTGTGTAGCAGTTTACTGGTGTAACGGGACGTGGTTTGTGTAGCAGTTTACTGGTGTAACGGGACATATGGTTTGTGTAGCAGTTTACTAGTGTAACGGGACGTGGTTTGTGTAGCAGTTTACTGGTGTAACGGGACGTGGTTTGTGTAGCAGTTCACTGGTGTAACGGGACATGTGGTTTGTGTAGCAGTTTACTAGTGTAACGGGACGTGGTTTGTGTAGTAGTTTACTGGTGTAACGGGACGTGGTTTGTGTAGCAGTTTACTGGTGTAACGGGACGTGGTTTGTGTAGCAGTTTACTGGTGTAACGGGACGTGGTTTGTGTAGCAGTTTACTGGTGTAACGGGACATATGGTTTGTGTAGCAGTTTACTAGTGTAACGGGACGTGGTTTGTGTAGCAGTTTACTGGTGTAACGGGACGTGGTTTGTGTAGCAGTTCACTGGTGTAACGGGACGTGGTTTGTGTAGCAGTTTACTGGTGTAACGGGACGTGGTTTGTGTAGCAGTTTACTGGTGTAACGGGACGTGGTTTGTGTAGCAGTTTACTGGTGTAACGGGACGTGGTTTGTGTAGCAGTTTACTAGTGTAACGGGGCGTGGTTTGTGTAGCAGTTTACTGGTGTAACGGGACGTGGTTTGTGTAGCAGTTTACTAGTGTAACGGGACATGTGGTTTGTGTAGCAGTTTACTGGTGTAACGGGACGTGGTTTGTGTAGCAGTTTACTGGTGTAACGGGGACGTGGTTTGTGTAGCAGTTTACTGGTGTAACGGGACATGTGGTTTGTGTAGCAGTTTAGTGGTGTAACGGGACATGTGGTTTGTGTAGTAGTTTACTGGTGTAACGGGACGTGGTTTGTGTAGCAGTTTACTGGTGTAACGGGACATGTGGTTTGTGTAGCAGTTTACTGGTGTAACGGGACGTGGTTTATGTAGCAGTTTGCTTGTGTAATGGGAGGTGGTTTGTGTAGCAGTTTGCTGGTGTAACGGGACATGTGGTTTGTGTAGCAGTTTACTGGTGTAACGGGACGTGGTTTGTGTAGCAGTTTACTGGTGTAACGGGACGTGGTGCTCGGTGCTTTTTGGAAACACAAACCACCACGTGGGCCCAGTCAGGGCCGATGAGAACAGTGTAATAGATTACTTGTAATTTAAACCAGCGGGGGTGTGGCTTGCCCTCAAAGAGGGTGCAGCTTGGCTGATGACGGAAGCAACGCAGAGCCCTCTGGGTAGAGAAGGCTCGTTGGCCCTTAACACTGTAGTTTATTCAAGTGTGCTATAGTACGTATACTTATCTTAAACTAAAAATCAGCGAGTATGCTTTCAGTTTACTTTTTAAGTACTTATCAGAGACATACTAAACAAAATTAAACTTAAGTACAAGTATACTACTAGTACACTGATATTAAATATAATATACTTGAACTTTACTTAAGTTTACTTCATAAAACAATGTTGAAGTATGCCTTTTGTGGCAACAAACAGTTTTGTACATAATGTTTGAAAATGGCAGCAGCCTAATAATACTAACACACACACACACACACACACACACACACACACACACACACACACACACACACACACACACACATACACACACAAATTCAGATTAGACTATGAACTGGATTTTTTTTTACCTTTACATACAGGCTTTCATAAAATTATTTTGGCGAATCTGATAATGCAAATATCTAGTGGATAAACATCATCACTGAACACGTGTAGGCTGCGTCTGTGACGTCTCCTCTGTCAATATCTGAATAACTGCAGTGAAGATGGAAGGTAAAGAGCATCTGTTTGGAAATCAGTTGAAATAAAATAAACATGTTTTCACAAAATGTGAGTATAAACGATCAATCGATCAATCAATCAACCTATCTATCTATCTATCTATCTATCTATCTATCTATCTATCTATCTATCTATCTATCTATCTATCTATCTATCTATCTATCTACCTACCTAGCTAGCTAGCTAGCTAGCTAGCTAGCTACCTACCTACCTACCTACCTACCTACCTACCTACCTATCTATCTATCTATCTATCTATCTATCTATCTATCTATCTATCTATCTATCTATCTATCTATATATCAACCTATCTATCTATCTATATATCAACCTATCTATCTATCTATCTATCTATCTATCTATCTATCTATCTATCTGTCTGTCTGTCTGTCTGTCTGTCTGTCTGTCTGTCTGTCTATCTATCTATCTATCTATCTATCTATCTATCTATCTATCTATCTATCTATCTATCTATCTATCTATCTATCTATCTATCAACCTATCTATCTATCTATCTATCTATCTATCTATCTATCTATCTATCTATCTATCTATCTATCTGTCTGTCTGTCTGTCTGTCTGTCTGTCTGTCTGTCTGTCTATCTATCTATCTATCTATCTATCTATCTATCTATCTATCTATCTATCTATCTATCTATCAACCTATCTATCTATCTATCTATCTATCTATCAACCTATCTATCTATCTATCTATCTATCTATCTATCTATCTATCTATCTATCTATCTATCTATCTATCTATCTATCTATCTATCTATCTATCTATCTATCTATCTATCTATCTGTCTGTCTGTCTATCTATCTATCTATCTATCTATCTATCTATCTATCTATCTATCTATCTATCTATCTATCTATCTATCTATCTATCTATCTATCTATCAAGTCCACCCGTGCTTCCTTCCAGCCAATCAGCAAGCTAGACATCAATTTGCCAACTTAAACATGTCGTCCAGCACGCCTCCGCAGTGTTGTTATTGTAATAATTGTGGGTCTTTTCCCAACTGAAACCAGTGACGTCATCTAGACGCTACTGCTCCAGCCTCCCACATTTCATATGGGTAAAGCTCCCTCTAGCGGTCACAACATGTTGCTCACCATCACGCTTTCAAATTGCCACATGATCAGTTAAGTTTACGCAACATTTACACGCAGTACACCTACAATCTGGGGATGAAGACCAGCAGAAGAGGGATGAAGACCAGCAGAAGGGGAAAGTAAAATATATGCACGAGTGCCATGAAACGTGGTGATGAAGTGCTCGTTTAAAATGACGTATGCTCACCTGTGTGGTAGGTTCTGTCTTGTTCCCTTCAGTCTCTCTCACCACTCGTGTCCAAGATTTAGTGGAGGACCAATGAAGATTTTCGCATTTCATAATAATAATAATGTGTTTTATTTGTTGGCGCCTTTCAAAACACTCAAGGACACCTTACAGAACGCAGTTAAAAAAAGCACTATAAGACAGCGTAAAATCAAAACAAAGCAGGGTAGACAATAAAAAGTTAACACAACAGATAAGCATAAAATCAACATGTGCACACAACTCAGTGCAGCGTGGATCAGACTGAATATGCCAGTTTGAAAAGGTGCGTTTTGAGATGGGATTTGAAGGTTGAAAGAGAGTCAATATTGGGAATTTCTTGTGGGAGAGTTCCACAGGCGGGGGGCAGAACGACCGAAGGCTCTAGTCCCTATGATAGTCCAGCGGGCCGATGGTGTAGTGAGTTGGAGAGCAGAAGAGGATGTGAGGGTGCGGGAGGGCGTGTGGATATGAAGGAGTTCAGAAAGATATGAAGGAGCTCGGTTATTAAGGGCCTTAAAGGTGAGGAGCAGGATCTTGAAGTCAACACGGCATAAAACAGGAAGCCAATGGAGTTACTGAAGAACAGGAGTGATATGATCTATGGAAGGAGTTCTGGTAATGATACGGGCAGCTGAATTCTGGACCAGTTGAAGCTTATGAAGACACTTGAGGGGAAGACCAAAGAGGACAGAATTACAGTAGTCAGTACGGGATGTAACCAGGGTGTGAGTTAGTATGGCTGTGCTTTTAGGTGTAAGTGACAGCCGAAGATGATTAATATTGCGTAGGCGGAAGTATGCAGACCGAGTAACATTGTTGATGGGGGTTTCAAAAGATAATGTGCTGTCCAGGATGACACCCAGACTCTTAACCTGAGGCGATGGGGGAACTATAGAATTGTCAATAGTAAGGAGGAAAAAAAACTATCAGTTTTGGCCAAAGTAGATTTAGTGTCAACTAAAAGGACCTCAGTTTTATCACTATTAAGTTTGAGGAAGTGGTATGAGAACCAGGATTTAATTTCTAGTAAGCAGTCAGAAAGGCAAGTGGGCGGAAGAGTGGAGATAGGTTCGGTGGATAGATAAAGCTGGGTGTCATCCGCGTAGCAATGAAATGGAATGCCAAATTTCCTGAAAATGTGGCCAAGAGGTAGTAGGTAAATAATAAATAGGAAGGGTCCCAATACAGAGCCCTGGGGAACACCGGTAGTAACTGGAAAGGATTGAGATCTCAAAAGTTGGACAAACTGAGTGTGGCCAGAGAGATATGATCTAAACCAGCCAAGGGGGGTGCCAGTTATTCCAGTTGAAGTTAATCTTTCTAGGAGGATATTGTGTGAGATGGTATTTAATTATGGGACTGAAACAATTTCCTCTCACTTATAACAGGTGGACAGATCCGTCTCATTTTGTTTACTGCCTTAACGACGCCATATAGCACCTCCCTTTCCTCTCCACCCTGCAGACGTTCCCCTTGTCATTTCTGCATCTCTGTCACCCTCCATACACAGTCTTCATGTCAGGATGCCAGGCCTGGTCTCCACTCCCTGATGTCCCCCAACCCAACCCCACTTTTTGTCAGCTTCCACATAGTCTCTCTGTCGCTCTCTCTCTCTCTCTCTCTCTCTCTCTCTCTCTCTCTCTCTCTCTCTCTCTCTCTCTCTCTCTCTCTCTCTCTCTCTCTCTCTCTCTCTCTCTCTCTCTCTCCATTACACACACAAAAACACATACACTGTAAATCTCTCTCTCTCTCTTTCATATCCTCTATTGTGTCGCCTTCCCTTTTCAGTAACCAACACTGGATTCAGTCCCTCACTTATCTCCTTTGCATTCTCGCTCTCTCTCTCTCTTAGCTTTCTTGGTTTTCTCTACTCTCCATTTTCTCTCCATATCTGCCTCTCGCTCTCCTCCCGCCTCTTCTCTACTAAGTTCTCTCTCTCTCTCTCTCTCCAATTGTCCCTTGCTGAGACCCTCACTGGTGTCCCCTATGTTGGACTGGAGCCGTCATATAACAGCCCCACTCCAAATGTTAATAGTGAGAGAGCTGGAGCTCTCTCTCTCTCTCTCTCTCTCTCTCCCTCCCTCCCTCCCCTTCGCTCACACATTCCCACTTGCTCCCCATCTCTCCGTCCATGTTCATTAATCTCTGTGTATGGGCAAGGAGGGCTAACATGGACTCTTTGGGTCTCTTTCTCCCTCTATCCTTTCTCTATTGCCAGTGGATAGCTGTCCCGGCGGCCGGTAAGATCTTACTTAGCACAATAGTCACTGCAAAATGTATCAACACGTTTTGTACTTGTTTTTTTGTGTGTGTGTGTTTCGGCATTGTTCATGCAAAGTTTTGGTGTCTTCCAGTAGAGGCCTTGAGGTAACAATTCTAATGAAATTCGGCAGTGTTGGAAAATACTGCATGCTTCCTGTTTGAGTATTCTGGGATAGTGTTTAAGAACAAAAGTCAGATACTAAAGGTTGAACTGGAGACAACAGTCATATGGATTAAATCAATCAGGGAAATGTAACTCGTCACAAAGCTGCATTCAACCTCCCGGACATGAACGGGACACCTGTTTCCATGACCAGCGTCAAGGTGAAGAACAAACCTGGAACTAAACCCAGGTAGCAAAACTGCCGTGGTCCGGACCCGTCCCACACCCGACACTTCCATCCGGCCCACGTACCACGTGGAATGATGGCACTTGGGCGGTCCGCTCCTGTTTGCCAGATCTGGGCCAGAACCAAGCCATAGCAATGCTGCATATGCCGCACATTTGCCAAAGGTGGCCATATTTGTTTTGTGATATTTGGGCCATATTCACCATTTACCACACAGGCCACTTCAGGGTCACATCCAGATTACATGTTGCCCAGAGCACCGCATCTTTGCCAAAAAAAGGCCCACATGTGATTTGGCATATTTGGCCCATATTTGCTGTTATACATGTGGGCCACTTCAGAATCACATCCATTTTGTCAGGGCCAGAAGAAGACCATCAGTGCCGCATCATGGCCTGAAGTGGCCCACATCCGGATGCTGTCTGGGACAGAACAAGAAACTGGCTGATGAAGAGTCCACAGACATATTTTCATTTCGTTTTATTCTTTTTCAGATGAAACCTACTGGACCGACACTGGCAAGTGCAGCAGTGTGAATGTTCCTCAGATGTGAAAGTACCCTGAGTACAGCCTCTGTCTCACTCCTTTGGTGCACTAAGCCTGATTTTAGGACACTAATTATCATAGAGGCAAATGTCAGTAGGATGTGTATATTTCTCTGTCTCCCCCATGGCCTTCTCCCTCTGTCTCCCCCCTGTCTCCCTCTGTCTCCCCCCTGTCTGCATTAGTTCCAGCTGAGCAAGCTGGCATGAGAGAAACAGTCACAAGGAAGCAAGAACAGAGAGAAAAGAGGCGCTGATACGCAGAAAGAGACAGAGCAGGAGAGACGGGCGGGCAGGTGCACGAGGAGGGATGGTGGAGGAGAGAGAGTGTTAGAGGAGTAGAGGGAGATGGGACGGAGTGATGCAGAAGAATGAGAAAGTAACGCTCTGTGATTCAGCAACACTGTTGCGCCACACAATAAGCTGTGTGTTTATTGTATCGTGGACGCACACTGGCAGCTTATCCTGTGGACAATGACATTGTGGGAATGAATGGACACACATACACACCACCTCAGTGTGTGTGTGTGTGTGTGTGTGTGTGTGTGTGTGTGTGTGTGTGTGTTCTCATCATATAAATTATATGAGAACAAGCGGAGTCGTGGCGCTGTGCGGTTTACATGTGCTCGCCGTTCATGGACGGCCGACACGTGAACGAGCGAGGCCCAGCGTCGTTGTGCGAGGTGTGCGATGCAGCATTATATGTGGTGCGTCTTGATTTGTTCGCCAATACACGGCAAGATGCATCTAGAATAATTCCGGGATGCATTGGGAGATGGAAGGCATCATGTGAACTCTGTTGTTAACGCACCGCACGGTGTCTTTCTCACATTCTGCTGTTTCTCAGTTAGACGCAATTCTTTTTGTCTCTGCTTGAGTCAGTGTGTACATGTGTGTACATGTGTGTCCATTGTGTGTGTGTGTGTGTGTTGTTTTGTTCCTGGCCGTATTCAGGACAAGACAGCGCAAGCTACGAGAGAGGTAGAACAGCGCGAGAGGGTCAGAATATTCGGCCCCTGGTTACCATGGGGACCTCCATGACAACCAATGGTCGGGGTGTGGGACGCTATTGAAGTCCCAATTGTGGCGCGGGGGCTGCAGGGTAGCGGCGCGGGCGGGTGGAGGACGGATTAATAAGGCGGGAGCGTGGGCCCGAGGAGGGTGGCGGGAGACAGGCGGTTGGGTGGACGTGGTGAATGCACGCATCACGAACACTGCAGGGGTGAAAATTCCTCTTTCCTCTCACGTAGAAATCAGGGTGTTGTCCCAAGTGTGCGTTTCCATGCCTTCGCACCCGTGCATGTGTGTGATGAGCGGTGTTATATTGACACACCGGGGTGTTGCGGAAGAGCTCGTGCCCCATATGGATTCAAGTACATTCTTCATGAGACAGTACAAACCCGTTTCACGCCATAAGCGACCATCAGCATGTATACACATATGCTGATGACATAATACTTAAATGTGCTATGGAGTTGCCTATGGGTCACATCCGGATCATGAACCCTACATCAGGGATTCTGCTTCAACTTGTGTTGTGGGCTGCATGTGTAGGCCCGCTTGTGTCTTCGTTTGTGTGCGAGTATATTCCGGTGGAAATTACAGTCGTTGCGTCGCTTCTTCTCCCACGCTAACGAAAGCACACCGTGTGAAAGAATCGGTGTAACGCAGCATTTGAATTATGTGTGACGGCTTCCTCTACAACGCTGTGATGGCCGGCGGGAGGGTTTCCTTTCTCACGTCCTCCTCCTCCTCTCGTTGCCATTCAAATCCAGATCCTTTGACTCGCCCGTCACTCTCGTTCGCATGCTTTCTCACTGTCCTTTATTCTTCAGTCGTGCAGGCCGGCTCCTTTCTACTTTTCGTGTCGGTGCCTCGCCCATTATCCCCCCCCCCTCTGCTTCGGCCCGTTTGCTCCAGCTTTCCGTCTCCCATATTATTTTCTTTTACTTTTCCATCTATTTTTTTCCCACTATGTTTCACCTGCCAGTAGCTGATATGTAAGAGAATAAATAAAAAAATTCAATTCCAAGATGTTCTAGATCACTTAATTGAAGAATTTGGGGTCTTTCAATAACTATACAACAGAAATTACACAATTAGAAGCGTTACTGTGTATTAATGAATGGGTATAAATTACCTACTGGCTGTACCGAGAGCGTCAAATTTGTTCTTCCAGTATTAAACGACAAGAAATTAGCAGTAAACGACAGTAGTCCAGTCACACGGCCTAACCGAGCTGTAACCGTAGCGCCACTTAACTGTGCATGTAAAGCCAGTGACCGTTCGCCGGGCGTACCCGAACCGAGTCTTCTGGACAACGCAGTCAGACAAGCACAAGCTGGTGGAGGAACCGTCAGCCTCCATGTACAGCCGCTACACTGATTTTGACGTTGGCAGGGAAATAACATTTTTGAAGTTCTGCATTCAGATGTACCGAACCTGCATTGAACTGCATTTGCGTTTACGTTCAAATGTTCGGCGTTTAGCTGACACTCGCAATTTCCCCTTTCTTCGTGGGCCGCAGAGCAGACTTCAGTGCATGTGGAACAGTAAAACGGTGGCGTGCTACAACACACGAGCAAGGTGAAGCCTAAGCGGGCCCGATCTGTGCATACGGGCACCCCAACGTGTCCAGATGTGTGGGTTTTTGTGTTTGGTTTTTTGGAGACCTGTTGCGATGTGCAACATGCAAAGGTGTGCCGTGAGCCACAACGGCCGCAGAGCGCCCTCCAAATATCTCCAGGAAGGCTTTTCTTCAACTGGTTGCGTGCACCGTGTAGCAGATGAGGATCCTGCACACGGGGACCTTCTGTCTATCTGACTTCCTAATATAGGAATTTGAAGGTTCCCTGTAGCCTGCTATCGAGTTTATTTTTACGGGCATTTCACCCGGTGATTCAACGGAGCACATTTTTCCTTTATAGAGCCGT
Organism: Lampris incognitus; assembly: GCF_029633865.1. NCBI lineage: Eukaryota > Metazoa > Chordata > Actinopteri > Lampriformes > Lampridae > Lampris > Lampris incognitus. Next base: position 125,464 of record NW_026611113.1, read on the forward strand.
AAGGCCTCAGAGAAGCCTTCACACATTTATTAAATTCTTTGCAAATATCACAGTCCACATCAATTAGCAGGGGCGTTTTAAGCGCTCTTCAGACAGGCGCCACGCCAATCTAACAGTCGGCACTACCTCTGGGTCTCACGCTGCCGGCTGGAAAACACATGTACAGGCAGACAGGCTCATTAGAAATACTTGTTCCTTGTTGTCCAGATGAGCTCATCTGCCTATCAGCTCATGCCTCAACCTCGCCCCTACCGCCAGCTTTGGGTGGGTGTTTCACTCATAACCCACACATCCAACACCATACATTTTTCTCCCAAATTGCACCCGGCCAATTACCCCGCTCTTCCGAGCCGTCCTGGTCGCTGCTCTACCCCCTCTGCCGATCCGGGGAGGGCTGCAGACTACCACATGTCTCCTCCCATACATGTGGAGTCACCAGCTGCTTCTTTTCACCTGACAGTGAGGAGTTTCACCAGGGGGACATCCTGAGAGCAGGATGAGCAGTTTGGATAACGAACGGATGGATGGATTTTTCAGTTGACTTTGCGGAGTGCAAGCAACCAACTCTTTGGCTGCGTGGAGTTTGATTTTCTGTAAAATGTTCCACAAGAGCGAAGTGTTCTGTACAGAAGGCTGTGCAGGTAAACAAACGAGCAATTTAGAGAGTACTTTATTGATCTCAATGCACTTGGCGCGACGTTACGTCATAAGTCATGGGATAAATGTCCGACATCTTACCCGGGTTGCTGTTCTTCACCTGTTGTTCACTAAGGCCAGCAACTGTGGTTTTCACCTGGGCAGCGCCAAACTGTGAAAATAGAAGGACCAATGAGACCAGGGTGGCCAAAATCACTCCCCACGCGTCAGTATCAGGAATCAGGAACACTGGAACACTTTGTCATTTCACTTCCTGCACTTCCGTACATGAAATGAAATGAAATGCCGTTAACCCCCCCAGCCCACAGCAGTGCAACACAAAGACAAAAATACATCCAAAAACTACAAGAACACACATACCCAAACTAACACATATATCCAAACTACACAAAAAGTCTCCGTCCAAGGGAACGAACACCAGCCAGAATGTCGGAACCGCCGGTCTGCATGGACTAGCAGTTAGCTTAGCCTGCCTCGCTCTCCCAGCCAATTCAGCACCAGCTCTACCAGCCATCAAACCAAGACAAAACTTAAGACGTGGACAAAGACACTGCAGATGTTGGTCATTTACAGCCACAAACAGTTAGTTAATTGGTACTGTTAGCCACCAAGTAGCGGACTAGCCACATTTGGAAGTAGCATGGCGCCGATCAGAACCCCAATCGATATGTCACTTTCACAAAAAGGGGACATATTTCTGTAAGTCGGAGTGACTGCACACTTTTGGAGCGCTTGGGAGCTTTATGTCGGTGACAAATGCTAGGCACTCCTGCAGCTTTAGCATTTTCCTCGAAAACTCGCTTTGCACACTTTGATTTAGGTTGGCCAAAGGTTTTTGAGCGAAATTCATTGAACCCTATTCCGTTAGCTAAGTGAAACATTGTTTTAAAATGTTTTTTTTAATAAAGTATGGAATCGGGTAATTAAACTACATGAAGTTTAGCTGTCTTTAATTAGGACCCAGTATAGGGTGTCTGGGTAGCATAGTGGTCTATTCTGGTGCCTACCAATACGGGGATCGCCGGTTCGACACAATTGGCCATGTCTGCAGGTTGGAAGCCGGATGTGGTTATGTGTCCGGGTCGCTGCACTAGCGCCTCCTCTGTTCCGGGGGAACTGGGGGGGAATAGTGTGATCCTCCCACGCGCTACGTCCCCCTGGCGAAACTCCTCACTGTCGGGTGAGAAGAAGAGGCTGGCGACTCCACATGTATCGGAGGAAGCATGTGGTAGTTTGCAGCCCTCCCCAGATGGGCAGAGGGGTGGAGCAGGTGATTGGCCAGGTATAGTTGGAGAGAAAAAGGGGGGAAATCCCGCCCCCCCCAAAAAAAATGAGGACAGTTTGGCTGATGGAAAAATAATCCAGATGCCTCGGAAAAATGAAAAACAGAAGGTTGTTGGATTTATGACTAAGGAAGCAAACACTGTTTTGTACATATTGTTTGTAAATGCTTATAGCCTAAAATGAATCCAGATTAGTGAATAATTAGGAATTTAGCGTATTTCCCGCACTATAAGTCGCTGTATTTTTACTTGTCTGGCTGGTCCTGCCATTTATATTCCAAAGCGATTTATACAATGTCATTTTGTCGAATAAGATGCAGTTTGGGGGTCACAGCCCCTAGTGCTCCTATCATCACTGGGACTACTGTGGATCTCACCTTCCACATCCGATCTAGTTCTTCCCTCGGCCCTTGGTGTTTCTCCAGCTTCCCATGCGCTTTCATCCCGACGTTGCCATCGCCCGGGATTGCTACACCGATCACATCACTACCGCTGTCTTCTGTTCCTTTTAAACCACCACAATGTCTGGTTGGTTAGCCAGCACCGGTTTGTCAGTCTGGAATTTGAAGTCCCACAGGATCTTAGCTCTGCCATTCTCAACTACCTTTGGCAGTGTCTGCCATTTGGACTTGGGGACTTCCAGTCTGTATTCAGTACAGTTATTCCTGTACACTATCCCAGCCACTTGGTAATGCCTCTCAGTGTAGGCTTTCCCAGCTAGCATTTTATACCCTGCTACTAAGTGCTGGACTATCTCAGGGGTGTCTTTGCACAGCCTATATCTTGGGTCTCGTCTGGTGTGGTAGACCCCTGCCTCAATTGAGCTGGTCCTGAGTGTCTGTTCTTGTGCTGCTATGATCAAAGCCTCTGTGCTGTCCTTCAGTCCAGCCTTTTCTAGCCACTGGTAAGATTTCTTGATATCAGCTACGTCTTCTATCTGTCGATGGTACATCCCATGGAGGGGCTTGATCTTCCATGATACCGCCTGTTCTTCTTCCTCCACACTGTCTTCTGCTGCCTGAGGTGCCCACTCAGCAGTTCATCCTGGGGTTCCTCTTTCTGATGTAGTTCGATGTTCCTTGTTTCATCCTGGATAGTGGCCCTGACACTTGCTAAAGTCAGCCCCCATATTTTTGCTTATTGTACAGTCTCAGGCTGCTGGACTTAGAACCCTCTGTGCATCGTAAGGATTTTCCATGTCCTGATATCTGTGGCGTTTATCTCCTCCTTTGGCCAGCTTATTATTCCAGCTGGGTATATGATGACTGGTAGGGCAAATGTGTTGATGGCTTGGATCTTATTCTTCCCACTGAGTTGGCTCCTCAGGACCTGCCTCACTCTCTGGAGGTATTTGGCTGCAGCTGACCTCCTTGCTGCCTCCTCGTCATTTTAATTTACCTGTGGAATACCCAGGCACTTGTAACTGTCCTGTATGTATGTTATCCTGCCATCTGGTAATTTAACCCCTCTAGTGTTCACCACCTTTCCTCTTTTTGCCACCATTTGACCGCACTTGTCCTGTCCAAATGACATCCCGATGTCGTTGCTGTAAATCCTGGTGAGGTGGATCAGCGAGTCAATGTCTTGCTCATTCCTGGCATACAGCTTGATATCAACCATGTATAGAAGGTGGCTGATGGTAACTCCTCCTCTGAATCTGTATCCATATCTATTCTTTGTGATGATCTGACTGAGGGGGTTCAGGCATATGCAGAACAGACTGAAGGGGTTCAGGCCTATGCAGAACAGCAGTGGGGACAGAGCATCACCTTAGTATATGCCACATTTGATGGTTACCTGTGTGATTGCCTTTGAGTTGGGCTCTAGTGTTGTTTTCCTCTGCCGCATTGAGTTCTTGATGAAGGTTATATTTTCTCCCAACTACAACTAGCGATATCGTCTGGAAACACATATCTCAGCCTTATATGTTTCATGTGGATAAGGCTCCCTCTAGTGCTCAATAAGTTTTGAGCACTGTCATACTTCCATGTTAAAATGCTGAAAGTCTATGTTCCGCTGTATGGTAGGTCCTGTCTTGTTCCCTTCAGTCTCTCTCACCGCTTGTGTCCAAGGTTTATTGAAGGGCCAATGAAGACTTTCGCATTTGATTATCAGACTGAAAACAATTTCCTGTCGCTTACAACAGGTGAACGGATCCGTCTCCATTTGCTTACTGCCTTAACGATGCAATTCACTTTCCTTTCCACTCTGTAGACTTTTCCTTTGTCATTTCTGCATCTCGGTCACCCTCCGTACACAGTCTTTATGTCATGACGCTTGGCCTGGTCTCCACTCCACTCCACTCCCCCAGCCCAACCCCCACTTTTTGTCAGCTTGTCACTTTTTGTCCACATCGTCTCTGTCTCTCTCACCCTCTGTTGTGCTGCCCTCCCTTTTCAGTAACCAACACTGGATTCATTCCCACTCACTTATCCCCTTTCGCATTCTCTCGCTCCCTTTCCCACTTTCGCTCGCTTGCTCTTAGCCCTCTTGGTTTTTTTTTCTGTTCTCTTTTCTCTTTACGTCTGCCTCTCTCTTTCTCTCCTCTCTAACAAGTTCTCTCTCTCTCTCCAATTGTCCCTTGCTGAGAAACACTGGTGTCCCCTATGCTAGACTGGAGCCATCATGTAACGTCCAGTCGTCCGGCTGTTAATAGTCAGAGCTGGAACTGAAGCAGGTGGGATCAGTGGTCTCTCTCTCTCTCTCTCGCTCTCGCTCTCTCTATCTCCCTCCCTCCCTCCCCTTCGCTCACACATTCCCACTTGCTCCCCATCTCTCCGTCCATGTTCATTAATCTCTGTGTATGGGCAAGGAGGGCTAACATGGACTCTTTGGGTCTCTTTCTCCCTCTATCCTTTCTCTATTGCCAGTGGATAGCTGTCCCGGCGGCCGGTAAGATCTTATTTAGCACAATGATGAACACAAAATGTTCATTATCATTTTTCATTATTTGCTGTTGTTAGTGTTTGGTGTGTTGTTCCAGTCTGATAATTTAGAGTTAATGATGCAAAAGTTTTGGTATGTTGTTCAACAGAAGTTCTCGGGCACTCGTAAAACTCAGCAGTATTAGAAAATACGCGGAATGTAATGCTACATGCTTCATGTTTGTGTATTCTGGGATAGTGTTTAAGAACAAAAGTCCGACGTTAGAAGTTAAATTGGAGATGACAATCATATGGATTAAAGCGATCAGGGAAATATAACTTGCCACAAAGTTGCATTTAACCTCACGGACATGAACAGGACACCGGTTCTCATGACCAGCGTCAAGGTGGAAAAACAAAGCCGGAACTAAAAGAACAAGAAACTGGCTGATGAAGAGTCCACAGACATATTTTCATTTCGTTTTATTCTTTTTCAGATGAAACCTACTGGACCTACACCGGTAAGTGCAGCAGTGTGAATGTTCCTCAGATGTGAAAGTACCTCGAGTACAGCCTCTGTCTCACTCCTTTGGTGCACTAAACCTGGTTTTAGGACACTAACTATCATAGAGGCAAATGTCAGGAGGATGTGTATATTTCTGTCTCCCCCATGGCCTTCTCCCTCTGTCTCCCCCCTGTCTCCCTCTGTCTCCCCCCTGTCTGCATTAGTTCCAGCTGAGCAAGCTGGCATGAGAGAAACAGTCACAAGGAAGCAAGAACAGAGAGAAAAGAGGCGCTGATACGCAGAAAGAGACAGAGCAGGAGAGACGGGCGGGCAGGTGCACGAGGAGGGATGGTGGAGGAGAGAGAGTGTTAGAGGAGTAGAGGGAGATGGGACGGAGTGATGCAGAAGAATGAGAAAGTAACGCTCTGTGATTCAGCAACACTGTTGCGCCACACAATAAGCTGTGTGTTTATTGTATCGTGGATGCACACTGGCAGCTTATCCTGTGGACAATGACATTGTGGGAATGAATGGCCACACATACACACCACCTCAGTGTGTGTGTGTCTGTGTGTGTGTGTGTGTGTGTGTGTGTGTGTGGTCAATACAGTAACACTTCTGTACATGCAGGATACACATACTAGCGACTGTGCTACAACCAAGTTGGTATTCCCTTCAGTCCACTGAATCATCATTACATGTGGCGGATAAGAAGCTATTGAATCACCATGGTAACACACACTGCGACGTCTCCCTCAGAGTGATGGGCAAACGTCCCTCATGGTTTTAGTGATTTGCATCTAGAGATGCTTGGGCTGTTTTGTTTTCGGCACAAGTAGTGCGCACGGATAAATAGACCCGCCAGCCCTTGGCTAACGGGTCGGACCCTTTAGTCGACCGGTTAACGTCGTCGCCCGTGGTGCGGGAGATACCGGTTCACGCCCTGGCTATGGCGGTTCCCGGGCTGCCCCTCCCCCGAATTCGCTGCACTGGTGTCAGAAGTGGGACGATGAGACCACGAGGCCATCGGAAGCGCGTGCGCCCGGAGCCGCGAGGGAACTGGTGTGCTGAAGCACTGGGACGCGCTTCCCGAAGGAGGGGGGTAGCGTAACGACCGCGAATGAGTAGACTCGCTAGCCCTTGGCTAACGGGTCGGACCCTTTAGTCGACTGGTTAACGTCGTCGCCCGTGGCGCGGGAGATCCGGGTTCGTGTCCTGGCTGCGGCGGTTCCCGGGCTGCCCCCAAATTCGCTACGCAAACATTACAACTGCATGAATGTGTGTTTGTGTGCGTGCATGTGCGGGTCACCATTGTGTTTACCATGTGAATTTTAGGAGCGAGCGATTTTGCGGCGTCGCTCAGCGTACGTGTTCTGGCCGTTCTTGCAGAGCCGACACGTGAAGGAGTGAGGCCCGTGACTGTTGAGCGATGCAGCGTTGCACTTGGTGCTTCTCAGTTTGCTAGCTGAAGTGAAAAGATGCCTTTACCATACTGAACATTTTGTCACGCGGAGCAGCGTGTTGTCAAGATGGAGACCGCTTCTTGTGCGAGATGGGAACGCCGGTGTCAACACACGCTGCAGTGTAACTCACTCTGTGCTGCTTCTCGGTCATTTGCAATTCTGCTGTTCATCTCTGCTTGGGTCAGTGTGTGTGTGTGTGTGTGTGTGTGTGTGTGTGTGTTTGTGTGCGTGTGCGCGCGCTTGTGTGTGTTGTTTTGTTCCTGGCTGTATTCAGGACAAGAGACTGCATGCTATGAGAGAGGTAGAACAGTGCAAGAGGGTCAGAATATTCGGCCTCTGGTTGCCATGGGGACCTCCATGACAACCAATGGCTGTGGCACGGGACACTTTTGAAGTCCCAATTGTGGTGCGGGGGCAGCAGCGTAGCGGAGCAGGAGCGGCGAGGGTGGGTCGAGAACGGATTAATAAGGTGGGAGCGCCGGCGAGGAGGGTGGCGGGAGGCGGGTGGTTGGGTGGATGTGGTGAATGCATGCGTCACTAACACTGTACAGGTGGAAATTCCTCTGTCCTTTCACATAGAGATCCGGGTGTTCTATGTGTGTGTTTCCATGTCTTCACACATGTGCATGAGCGGTGTTATACATATACTACATACCCCCCCCCCCTTTTCTCCCTAATTGTTCTTGGTCAATTACCCCACTCTTCCGAGCTGTCCTGGTCACTGCTCCACTCCCTCTGCTGATCAGCTTTCATACTGAAACCCATCAGAGTTGGGACTGTTTCGGGGCGTCCGGGTGGCACAGCGGTTTATTCCGTTGCCTAAGAACACAGGGATCGCCGGTTCGAATCCCCGTGCTGCCTCCGGCTTGGTCGGGCGTCCCTACAGACACAATTGGCCGTGTCTGCGGGTGGGAAGCCGGATGTGGGTATGTGTCCTGGTCGCTGCACTAGCGCCTCCTCTGCTCGGTCAGGGTGCCTGTTCTGGGGGGAATAGCGTGATCCTCCCACGCGCTACGTCCCCCTGGTGAAACTCCCCACTGCCAGGTGAAAAGAAGCGGCTGGTGACTCCACATGTATGGGAGGAGGCATGTGGTAGTCTGCAGCCATCCCCGGATCGGCAGAGGGGGTGGAGCAGAGACCGGGACGGCTCGGAAGAGTGGGGTGATTGGCCAGTTACAATTGGAGAGAAAAAAGGGAGGGGGAGGGGGGGGGGGAGTTGGGACTGTTTAAATGGAGATCCACTTCCTGTTTCTGATTGACACCAATGAAGCCATAATGACTTCTTCTGGGCACATCTCAGTCTGAGCGGTCACACCGTGAGCCTCAATGATGCAGGAGGAAAACGTGTCTGTTAATTAGACGCTGATCACTGGAAGCTTATTAATGGATGACAGGCAGTGTGATCGGCTAACGTCCCTGCGTTTTGTCTCCCGAAGGCTTGGTGGGGCAGTCTGAGTGGTCCGAGTACTTCCCCGACTGTGGCGGCTCTTCGCAGTCCCCCGTCGACGTTGTGACCAACCAGACCAAATACGACCCCAGTTTGACCCCTCTGACTCCGCTAGGCTACGGCCAGCACGGCAACAGACCCTTCACCCTCTACAATAACGGACACACCGGTAACTATGGCAACCTGTTGATCTCCAACTCCCCATCTGACACTCTCACACGGAACATGGCAACGTGGCTGCCAGCCGCCTCGTCCTTCACAGTGTGCTCACAGCCAACCGGGCAGCGGAGCGACGGCGACGCTTTGCCAAGTCCTCAACAAATAGACTGAAGCCTTTAAAAGCCCACGCTTCACACTCACAGCTAGTCAACCTCGTTCACTTCTCCCGCCTATTTCACCCTTCTCTCCATTAGTGATGATCGACCTGCCAGACTGGATGAGTCTTGGGGGTCTGCCGTGGCTTTACACAGCTGCACAGATGCACCTCCACTGGGGCAGCGGAGGGCCCAGCCACGGAGGCAGCGAGCACACCGTCAATGGAGTCAGTGCTGATGCAGAGGTAGGTGTGCGTGTGTGTGTGTGTGTGTGTGTGTGTGTGTGTGTTCATTTACACGGGTCAAGAGTAAGAGCAATGAGGGGTAAGAAGCCACGTGGGCAAGACCAGGGCAGTGTTTGGTGAGAACAGAAGAGACGGTGGGGAAGGCCTTCAAATTAGCCATACAAGTTCATGCTCGGCGGGGCTTGGTGCGTTATATAACACCTCACCCCGGGAGCGGAAAGATTTAATTTTGTGTTTGAAGTGTAACTCTTTGTCCGCATGAACTTGGGTCTTGTGCAAAAAACAAAAAAAAAATCTACAGCATCCAGTAAAAGATGGGTATCAAGTCAGATTTTTATAAGGAGTGAGACCAGATCACCTGCAGCTTCTGCATTTCCCTGCCAAAAAAAAAAGACAATTCTGCAGAAATTAAGTGTGTAGATGTTGTCAACTGTATGTCTGAGAGTGTAATAACTCGTGTACTGCATTCTGACTATGTACTGCATTCTGACTGTGTACTGCATTCTGACTGTGTACTGCATTCTGACTATGTACTGCATTCTGACTATGTACTGCATTCTGACTATGTACTGCATTCTGACTATGTACAGCATTCTGACTATGTACAGCATTCTGACTCCATGTAATAATAAATATACTGAGATTTGATGACATCGGTGCAGGAGAATATCAACAACTTACTTTTTATTCTTTTGGTTGGATTTTTCTCCCCAATTTTACTTGGTCAATTACCCCACTCTTCTGAGCCGTCCCGGTCTCTGCTCCACCCCCTCTGCCGATCCGGGGAGGGCTACAGACTTCCACATGCCTCCTCCCATACGTGTGGAGTCGCCAGTCGCTTCTTTTCACCTGACAGTGAGGAGTTTCACCGGGGGGACGTAGCGCGTGGGAGGATCACGCTATTCCCCCCCCCAGTTCCCCCCGAACAGGTGCCCCGACTGATCAGAGGAGGCGCCAGTGCAGCGACCAGGACACACACCCACATCCGGCATCCCACCCGCAGACACGGCCAATTGTGTCTGTAGGGACGCCCGACCAAGCCGGAGGTAACACGGGGATTCGAACCGGCGATCCCTGTGTTCAGAATAGACCGCCATGCTACCCGGATGCCCTTAAACAACCTACATTTTAATATGAGCACTGGCAAACATGAGAGAGGGGTACACACACACACACACACCTACCTAACTTGCAGTACAAGGGGATTGCGTGAGGCAGTCAGAACATACATGCTTTACACATCAGCTATGCACGCTCTCTACACATATATGCAGTGTTCAGCATGGTACCGAGTGTGGTTATTTCCTTACACTGTGGCTCTGAGTTGGCATTAAAAAAGAAACAGAAAAAAAAGAAACTTTCTTTTTTCCATCCATCCATCCATTATCCCCGCCGCTTCTCCCAATCGGGGGTCGCGGGGATGCTGGAGCCTATCCCAGCAGTCCCAGGGCGGCAGGTAGGGGAGACACCCTGGACAGGCCGCCAGTTCATCACAGGGCCCTATTTCAGCAGCTCAGATATAGTCATCATCAGCTGCTTCTCCGGGGTCGGGTCACGGTGGCAGCAAGCTAAGTAGGGCCCTCCAGACGTCCCTCTCCCCAGAAACGCCCTCCAGGTCCTCCTGGGGGATCCCAAGGCGTTCCCAGGCCAGATTGGACATGTAGTCCCTCCAGTGAATTCTGGGTCTACCCCGGGGTCTCGTCCCAGTTGGTCGTGCCCGGTAAACCTCCAAAGGATAGGCGCCCAGGAGGCATCCTGATCAGATGCTCGAACCACCTCAACTGGCTCCTTTCGATGCGAAGGAGCAGTGGCTCTACTCCGAGCTCCCTCCGGATGTCCGAGCTCCTCACCCTATCTCTAAGGCTGAGCCCAGACACCCTATGGAGGAAACTCAATTCAGCCGCTTGTATCCACCATCTCCCCCTTCGGTCACTACCCAAAGCTCATGAGCATAGGTGAGGGTCAGAACCAAGCCTGACTGGTACATTGAGAGCTTTGCCTTCCGGCTCAGCTCCCTCTTCACCACAACGGTCCAGTACAACGTCCGCATTACTGCTGATGCTGCACCAACCCTCCTGTCAATCTCCCGCTGCATCCTACCCTCACTCGTGAACAAGACCCCGAGATACTTGTACCTCCCCCAGATCTTAAATCTCCTCGCTAGATGTGAGGGTTTTGGTTGGTGTCCAGTATTATTTATGTCGATAGTCAACCCACAGTAGACATGTCGTGCTACTCTAGACCTAATTATTCTTCATGATAAGCAACACTGCAATATTTGAGATCACTTAAGGTCCGAAACCATGCAAAAATGTGACGTGACCGTAATAGTGTATTGATACTGCCCAACAATATACTATTTCCTAACTTTTCCACAGTTTCTAAGCTTTAGGATTCAGTTTTCCAAACTTTTTCTGCACATCTCCAGATGCTGCAGCTTTGCATAGGAACCCCGACATTCACATTGTGGGGTCCCACACGTGTCCCAGATCTTCAAAAATCTTCAAACTCGATACTCGGTATTCTAGTATATAGTTTCTTTTTTAGACAACCATAATCTGTTTTGGCAGCAACAAGTCTTACTAGTACTACACCAAAGCTGCTGTTTAATAAGAATTCACACAACTTAGTTTTACACTAATTAGAGGGATGGAATTAATGACAGATTCAAACGGACAGCGCCTGATGGATTAGGAATGTAGTTTGGCTGGGGAACTCGCTCGCGTGCAGAGAAACGCCACAAAGGCCTACCTCCGCAGTGCAGACCCGGGCATGCATACATGCAAACACACACATGCGCTGCTTTGAAGCCTCCCACCTACACAATTTTTAGCATCTGGCGGTTGACTAGGTGAGCGGCGCAGTGTTGACTGGCAGCCTTTATGTAAAGTCACATGATTTAAGCTCACACACAACCAGTCTTCCTGTATACAGCCGCAGATTCCTCTGCAGAGGTGGAACTGGTGTGAGAGTATAATCACACACACACACACAAACATACCTAACTGGCAGTACAAGGGGATTACAAGGGGATTGTGCAAGGCGGTCAGAACATACATGCTTTACACCTCAGCTATGCATGGAATATGGTTACAGCCTGACACCGTAACTCTGCGTTAGCGCTGAAAAAGAAACCGAGGGTGTCCGCGTAGCGTGGCGGTCTACTCTGTCGCCTACCAACACGGGGATCGCCAGATCAAATCCCCGTGTTGCCTCCAGCTTGGTCGGGCGTCCCTACAGACACAATTGGCTGTGTCAGCAGGTGGGAAGCCAGATGCGGGTGTGTCCTGGTCGCTGCACTAGCGCCTACTCTGGTTAGTCAGGGTGCCTGTTCGGGGGGGGGGGGGGGGCGTGATCCTCCCACGCGCTACGTCCCCCTGGCGAAACTCCTCACCGTCAAGGGAAAAGAAGCGGCTGGCGACTCCGTGTGTATCGGAGGAGGCATGTAGTAGTAGTCTGCAACCCTCCTAAAAGAAACTCAGGGGCAAGTACTGTACATGCCCCTCGGTTTCTTTTTTAGACAGCCATGATCTGTTTCAGCGGCAAAAAGCCTTGACACTTCTATGCCAAAACTGCAGCTTAATAAGTATTCCCCCAATTTAGCTTTATACGAATATAACAGAGTACGACCACGGATGTGTAGACTCGCTAGGCCGTTGCTAACGGGCCCTGCCCCTCTAGTTGACCGGTTAGCGCTGTCGCCCGTGGTGCGGGGAACTCAGGTTCGATCCCGCCTGCCCCCTGAATTCTCGCGCTCCATTTGGTGGCAGCGGTGGGATGCAGGTGCGCTCAGAGGCGTGAGAGCCGGTATGCAATAGCGCGGGGGTTCCCCTGCACTATGGGCGACAGCGCTATCGTCTGAAGGGTCGGACCCGTTAGTCAAGGGCTAGCAAGTCTACACATCCGTGGTCGTACACTGTTCACTACTCCCCTCCTTCGTGAAGCGCGTCCCCGCACTCCTGCACACCAGCTCCCCCTCACGCCTCTGAGCGTGTACGCATCCCACCGCTGCCACCAAAGGTAGCGCGAGAATTCAGGGGGCAGGCGGGATCGAACCTGAGTTCCCCGCACCACGGGCGACTACGTTAACCAGTCGACTAGAGGGGCAGGACTCGTTAGCAACGGCCTAGCGAGTCTACACATCCGTGGTCATACACTGTCACGCTAATTAGAAGGGTGGAATTAATGACAGATTAACAGCGGAGAACGTTTGATGGATCAAGAACATAGTTTGACTGGGGAAAACACACATGCAGGGAAACACCTACATGAAGTGACCAAAAATGCCCGTTTTGGAATCATGCTTCGGCATTTCCTTTAGAGCGTACATTTATGGAAACAACTTTCGACTTATTTCCCCCCCCCCCTCCACCACCACCACACACTCTGCTCTAGCCAAATCAGCTCGAATCTTTGATCTTTGCTGTGTGTGTGGGAATGGGAGGGGAGATTCTTCATCTTCGGTGTAACACCAAAGGAAAGGAAGGCTGGGGGGGGGGGGTGCAGAAGGGAGGGCACAGAAACTCAGTTGTTGGCAACGATGAAACAATAGGAAGACGTAGCGAGAAGCAACAAAGCTAGACTGGCTGAATTAATTTTTGGAACAAAGGATGGGGGACAAAACAAAACGAGGAGGGGATGGAGGGAAGGTGAGGTATCTGGGAGCTCCTATTCCTGCCATCTGTCACCGCTCAGTTATGCCAACATGCAACACACCTAGTACGGCAAGGAGCGTGTCATGAGGGGTCGGCTTGTTTTTGTCGGGAGTTTGGGGGAGGAGGTGATTAAGCAGATTAAAGAGAATTCAATCACGGTCAATAAAGGAAAGGAAACGGGCGGAAGCAAAGTGATGGAGAAGACCCACAACGGGGGAAAGAACCTGAGATGCACGAGTGGTGTCGTTACATAATCCAACAATTAACTTCTTTCTGGTCCACATCAGTCTCTCCAGTCCTTCTTTCTCCCGTGTTGCTCTCTCCGAATGAAAATCCACCGAGTCAGCATGCAGCCCCCCCCCACCCCCGTTTCTCTTTCATTCTGCCCAATGCAAACTTTCCATTCATCCACAATGAGAGGGGTTGCCTGAAGATTAGCCGGGAAAACTCTCTCTCGCTACCTCTCTGTCTCTCTCTCTCATATATATTGAGGTCGTCCAGGCATTGCAGGCCTTACATTTGACACTCTTGTCTAGAGCACCTTGTGAAGACTGAACATGCAGGGCTTTAGTAATCTGGCTCAGGGGCACTTTAGCGGATCACACTGGAAGCCGAAGCCAACATGCCCGAAACCTTGATGTTAAAGTATGACGTCTGTAATCAGCAGGCGTCCCTTTAACCTCTCCCCCGCCGCCTGTCAGTGAGCAGCAGTGGTGGCTGGCCAGTACAGGGCGCTGGGGCGCCGCCCCTTCAAACATCAAGAGATGAAAATCTGCTTCAACACGTTAAATATAATTTAGTTGTGCGATGCAAATAATGATGAAATAAAAGTGTTTGTCAGTCTGTGAGCGCCTGTCAGCAGCCATTAAACATTGGTTCAAATGGTATTTGGTTGATTTCTGTCTGAATACATATACTTCCTGGGTGAGGGACGCGATACCTTATGTAAGCCCTCAAACCTGTGGCGAGCGGGTGACCTGAGGCTGCTGTCTAATTGGTGTCCTCAGATTTCTCATGGGGCGCAGTTCTGTGCTGCCCCAGACACTCCCACTTTTATTGGCAGTGAATTGGTACCGTTTTAATGTTTTTTGATCTAATGTGATTGGACAATTCTCGTGGCTGTCAATCATGTTCACACCCACCACCACGCCTCGTCTCGACTGTCAAATCATCTACCGTCTACGAACCCTGATAAAGTCTATAGGCTACGTTGTCCTTCTTAATAACTCTGACTGTTTGGACATTAAAGCAGCTGTCAGCTGTGCTGGGCAAAGGTACACTGCGCCCCCTCCCCCCTAAATTTTTTAGCACCAGCCGCCACTGCAGTCAGACTAACTCTGCTCTTCCTTTTCCCAGCTGCATGTGGTGCATTTTAACTCAGAGCTCTACCCTAACATGTCCACGGCTATGACCCAGAAGGATGGCCTGGCCGTGCTCGGGATCCTCATAGAGGTGATCAACACACATGACGCCCTTTACAGGAATATGTATTATAACCAAATCACTGTCTACTACTCCTATCATTTAAACAGATCAATTAGCTTATTGACATTTGAGTTTGTGATGTCTTAAATGTAATGGCCATTTCACAGAAAGGGTCAACCTGGCCAGAGATTATCAACATCATAAAGCTTTTAATTGTGATATGTGTCGCTGCGAGTGGAAAATGGATCGGTTAGCTTCTCCAGTTCTTTGAGTTTTATATACGTATATATATATATATATGTGTGTGTGTGTATATGTATGTATATAATTGGCATTTCAGAGTGTCTTGATTTTCCAGACAGGTGAGGAGACCAACCAGGCGTTTAACAACATCCTCAACTACCTGGGCCGCGTCAGACATGCAGGTGAAGTGACACCACTAAAAATATCAGAAAACTTTGATGCACAAATGATTTTTTTTCATTTGCATTGGCAACTTTGTAATTTTGCTTTCTCAAAAAAAAGCAATCAAAACTTCACTCAAATCAAATGCACATTGAATGACATGGACCCGTCACAATTACCAGTTCACAATTTGTTGTCTCCATATCCGTTCTGAATTCAGTTGAAGAAAAGTGAAACATTTTTCCCCCAGTTGAAAACACAGTTTTCTACAAAGTTCTTACTTAATACGAGAGTCAACGGGGATATGTATCCGGTGATGTTTAGCATTTGAAACGTGAAAATATCCTCTTAATCCTCCTTTTCCCTACCAGCAGACCAGAAAGTCTCCATCCCAGCCTTTGACATCCAGTCCTTGCTTCCTACTGATCTGGGACGCTACTTTCGCTACAACGGCTCCCTGACCACCCCCCCCTGCCACCAGACCGTCCTCTGGACAGTGCTCCACGAGAGGGTTACGATCTCCAAGGCACAGGTGAATGGGTAGAAAGAAAGAAAAGACAGAAAGAAAGATAGAGAGACATCAGAAAAGCGGCTGCAGAACCAAGGTTGCTTTGTTTAGGTAAGGACAACAGTTGCACAAGGATCTTTTTAGTTGGTGCTGATGGTGTTCCGGACACGGTGACAGGGGGCAGTTATACGGTACAGGATTGACGGACTAGGTATTGGGGTAAAAAAAATCCCGCCCAAACCTCATCTATAGTGTAGAACAGACCTTCTGTGTGATAGGAAACCAAGAGTAAATACACCCCCAACTCGGTCAGTTAAATTCAGCTCAAGTTTCTAGTCACTCCGCCTGCACAGTGAAACCCCCTTTGTTTTTTAATTGGGCTCGTGGTGTCTTTCATTTAAAACAAAACAGACAATGCAATGAAAAAAAGGTACAAAGCATCCATTAAAACAGTGCAACAAGGCAACGACTGCTCATGGGTCACGCCTGGACACCCACAGTGCCTACTTATTTACATGTAAACATCCAAATAAGATGTCTTCGACACCAGCAACAACGGTTGCGCATTCGAAAGAGTCAGTGGTGGAAAAAGCAGCCTTTTTAAACAGATCCAACACAGACCAAGTCTGCAAACACCCCTATCCCCACCTTACGTTTCTCTATGGACCTTTCTTACAAACATGGCTGACATAGTTACTTCTGCGTCATCTTACGCCGGGATCAGACTGCGCTGTATTTTTGTCTTTCACGATGGTCTGATTAGGCATGTCAGATTAGGCAATCATAGTGCCATAAATTCTTGCCATGTCTTGGTCAGGAGACTGGCAACACTACAAGTATGACTCCGCTCAATCATCGTATGCCTCCTTTCACGATCTTAGTGAGTTCATAGGTCGTCGGGGAGGATGGTCAATCATGGCTACAGAAATGCTACGTGTGATGCAGGCGGTCTTGTGTTGCGAAAAGAAAGAAAATGATTGTAGATGCTGTTGCAGCTAGTGCTACTGGGGAATGATAACCTAGCATAGCTTAACCAACTACTCAACGGCTTGCTGACATGCCTCCGCTATTTCTTGCTAACATTTATCTTTTTTGACTCTGTCATGGTCCTCCCTCGAAGAAACGTCAAAAATGCCTGCAGGGCTACTGTTGTCACTGCTCAACGAACCTTTCCTCGGTTTCATTGTTCGACCTGACAGCAGCAACAGCAGCATCCCTCTTCCTCTTTGCCATGTATGTGCGTCAGAGCCCTCTGTCATCCTATTGGTCAACATCGAGGAACACGTCATAGGGGATGTCAGACTAGGCAGTAAAAATACAAACAATTCTGACATGCTAGACTTTTCGTCGGGGTGTTGTGAGGCATCCCAGACACCGTAAAGCTGTTCTTCCATTATGTCACACTACATGGGGTAAAGACGCCCGTTCGTCGTTCCCAACTCTGGAAATTTGTCGGGCGATGACAAAATCGGGCTGAATTAGGCCGGGATCAGACTACACAACATTCTTTGTCTTTCACGATGGTCATCATGTTAGATTAGGCAATCATAGTGCCACATACATTCTTGCTGTGTGTTGCCCAGAAAACTGGCAACGCTACAAGTATGATCCCGACTGATCATCATATGTGGCCTTCCACGATCCTGCGTGAGTCCATAGGTCGTCGGGTCAAGAAATGGTCAATCATGGCTACAGAAATGCTATGTGTGATGCAGGCGCTCTTGTGTGCCGCAACAAAAAAAGAAAAGAAAGAAAAAAAAATCTGGACACAGTTGCGGCTAGCGCTACTGGGGAACGATAGCCTAGCACAGCTCAACCAGCTACTCACAGGGTTGATGAAGGGTCTCCGCTATTTCTCGCCGACATTTAGCCTACCTTTTTTGACTCTGCCATGGTCCTCCCTCGAGGAATCGCCAAGAAGGCAGGGGTGTCGTTGTCACTGCCCAACTTTTCCTCGGTTTTGTTGTTCCACCTGACTAGCAGCAACACTTTCTCTTTGCCGTGTTTACATAAGTGCACCAGGGAGCAGTCTGCCGTCCAATTGGTCAACGTCAAGGAACACTGTAGAGATCGGGGTGTAGGCCTCGTTAGCCGATGACGCTAACTAACTGTAAGCGGTTATTTTCTTGCCCGATGCGGGATTCGATACGGGGTGTACTGCACCACAAGGCGACATCACTAACCGCTCGACTAAAGGGTCAGACCCGTTAGCTAGGGGCTAACGTGTCTTATTAGTAGTTTACAGTCGTCACCCTCCCCGGAAGTGCGCCCTCGCGCTTTGTTATTCCCGCGCTCCGAAGAGACTTCTGAGGATCTGCACACTTCCGGATCCCGCCGCTGCCAACCAATGTAACCGGTTATTTTCTTGCCCGGTGCGGGATTCGATACGGGGTGTACTGCAGCACAAGGCAACGTCACTAACCGCTCGGCTAAAGGGTCAGACCCGTTAGCTAGGGACTAACGTGTCTTATTAGTAGTTTACATAACCAAATAAAAAAAAAACTCCACGGCAAGGGTACCGAGTTTCATTAAGTTTACTTGTGAAACTGCAAGCACGATACAGCCAGGGTATCAATCAATCAATCAATCAATCAATCAATCAATCAATCAATCAATCAATCAATCAATCAATCAATCAATCGAGTTGAATTTTATATAGTGCTCTTCTAGCTGCAACAGCCACTCAAAGCTGTTAAAGGGTATCAGAATTATGAAACAGTATTAAATGATAAACATAGAGCAGGTTACGGTATACTACGTATTTAGGCAGTTAGCAGGTGCGGAGATAGCCTAGCCTAGCCACAGTCAGGTAGCATAGCGCTAAAGAGCTAGCCTAGCTTAGCCACATAGCGCCACGGCTACCGTAACATGTACGTCGACATTCATTCGGACGCAAGTGATCCTGCTGCTTATATCAACATATTCTGTCAGAGGAACTGTACTTACAGACGTTGCTTTAGCCAGCAGAATGTAGAAGACCGGCGTTAAAACCCAAGAGCTGGCGAGTTTACTTCCGGAAGTCCGGTCGCTGAAGTCCGTCTCACACAGGAAACGACCCCCGGGGTCATTAGAGTGGAATGGAGGAGCGCCGGACAAAACTCTTCATTACTCGGCTGTAGTTTTATTGAGGACGGACGTTGCTGCGATACGGGTCATGGCTTCAGCGCCGAAAAAGGGGGATTATGACAAGACTCGGCGACGCCGGTTCACACGAGCGTCTACCCGTCACCCAAACCAAAACCGGAACTCCCGCGCAACGGAAGTATTACGTCACAAAATGGACGCCCAGGCAGCGGTCGTTACGACACGTCGGAGACGTCAGACTAGGCAGGGAAACGCAAAAGAATTCCGACTGTTGACCGTTGACCTTCGATTATGTCGCACTACACAGGGTAACGACGGCCGTTCGTCGTTCCCGGCGTTCATAACCGGGCCCTACACCGGAAATGTATGTTTTATGATTCAGCACAGCGTGTAGCGCAACACACGTGTTGTCGTGACACGTTGTCGGACAACGGCGAGGCCGGAAAAAGAAGTGATCTGGTCGTTGAGGATCACAAAATGCGAACAGCCCTGAAATTACCACGAGGCTTTATTAGCCAGTTAGCCGTTAGCATTTTGCAACCGTTGATCAAGTCACTTCTTTTATAGACTGTCTGACAAGTTCAACTTTATTGTAATTTGTATTTATAATACAATTGTAAGCGGTTATTTTCTTGACCGGTGCGGGATTCGATACGGGGTGTACTGCGCCACAAGGCGACATCGCTAACCGCTCGGCTAAAGGGTCAGACCCGTTAGCTAGGGGGCTAACGTGTCTTATTATTGGTTTACAGTCGTCACCCTCTCCCGGAAGCGCGCCCTCGCGCTTTGTTATTCCCGCGCTCCGAAGAGACTTCTGAGGATCTGCACACTTCCGGATCCCACCGCTGCCACCAATGGAACCGGTTATTTTCTTGCCCGGTGCGGGATTCGATACGGGGTGTCCTGCACCACAAGGCGACGTCGCTAACCGCTCGGCTAAAGGGTCAGACCCGTTAGCTAGCTAGGGGCTAACGGTTCTTACTAGTAGTTTACACAATGAAATTCTTGTGCTCTGTCTCTCTCTGCCTTAACACGAGGGACACGTGGACAAAGAGCACAGAACAGAAACACAGATGTGTTAATGAAAATGCCTGTATTGTGTTACACGCTTTGGCGAAACCCAACATTGGCAATCACAGAATCCAAGGCGACAGTGTTTGTTTCTTAACATTGCGAGCAACGGGAAGAGCCGACCTTCATCCTACTGAGATGAAGCGGAAGTACGTCAACCGAGTTTGTGAAAAAGGCCTCTTATGATGACACCTCAACCCTCCGTTGCTGTCTCTCCCCCATCGCCTGCCACAGCTGCTGAAGCTGGAGACGGTGCTGTACTCCAGCAGGGCCGAGGACGCGGAGAGGATGCTGCTCCAGGACAACTACCGCGCCACCCAGCCGCTCAACCAGCGGGTCATCTTCACCTCCTTCACAGCAGGTCAGGTGGAGGGATGGAGGAGGAGGCGTAGACTTTTGATGACTTTATTGGTGTGTGCATGACTTCGCTTGTGCGGTCATTTCCTCTCCAGCAAAAGAGTTCAGTCAGTCTGTGATAGATTCTAGTTCAACGTCAAGTTTCGTTAATTGCCGAACCAGTTCACACATCTGATGTGGTGAGACGCTCGTATAAAAAGACAAAGGTGGTCATAACGCAATGTTCTGGAGTGTCTATAAATCAGGTGTTGTACCTCTCTGCACCCACCACTTGAAAGTGTTGACACTAACTCAAACCACAGTAGCAGGACAGTTGGTGGGCCTGTAGGGACTGGCAGCCAATTAGCAGAATCTGGTGCAGGAAGCAGAAAGTGAATTTGGGGAGAAAGCTGTGGAAATATCAGGGATTGCCAGTGATTTTTGTAAGAAGGGGAAAAAGGCAAAGTGTGTGTTTGTGAGAGAGCAAGAGCGAGAGAGAGAGAGAGAGAGAGAGAGAGAGAGAGAGAGAGAGAGAGAGAGAGAGAGAGAGAGAGAGAGAGAGAGAGAGAGAGAGAGAGAGACGGGTTGAATAAGTGAGGGGAAGCAGTGTTTGGTTTTCACAAATCCTTTTTCTAATCAGCTTGCAAAAAACACAGACCCCATTGTTATCACGCGACTCCGACAGAAAAAAAAAAGGGAGAGGCAGAGAGAGGGAGAGAGAGGGAGAGAGAAGGGAAAAGGGGGAGACAGTGACAGACAAAGACAAAGGAGAAAGAATTTGCGTTGAGAGCTCATTGTGGCGAGTGACTGAACTGGAAGGCTTGTGATATCAGCGTTGTTTTCAGAGGCCGCCAGATCGACCAGAAGCACAAAGCACATTTTAGATCAAGTGAGCATCAGATTGTGGCAAAATGAACAGGTAAATCATTTGTCTCTGAGAAAAACAACCCCCTGTGACTCTCTTGTGACGTTTTAATTCCATCTTTTCTCGGTTCCAGAATCAGGGAAGGAGTTAACCTCCGGTAAGATCTGAATGCAGTGGTTTTGTGAAACACCAGTTACAGTGTTTTTGGCACATTATCAACATGTTTTTTTTCTTGTTCTTGTACATTTTTGGCTCACGCTATGGCTCTTTTTTGGTTTGCTTTGGAAATGGGTGGTTGCAACGATTACGGGTAAGTCTCACGCCTCTTTGCCGTCTCTGCCCCCAGGTGAAGTGACCGCCATAGTGATAGGAGTCATGTGCGGCTGCGTGGGCCTCACGGTCATCGTTCGCTTCATCGTGAAGACGATACGGTAAGGCCCCGAGGGGAGGAGGGGTCCTCAGCGGCTCTTCTGGCCTGTTTGCCGTTCTGTTTCTCCTCTCTACCAAATGTTGACTGCTGCAGCAGACCGGTCACCGGGTCGCCACTGTGATGTTCTGACCGGGCTGTCCGCAGAAAATATGGAAACAGTGTCATCTTCTGAGAGCACCCGCGGCACCCGGCCTCTTCTCATTCTTCGTCCCTGTCTCTCGGCAGATTTTTCACACACCTCCACAATGAAACAGTCGTGGTAAACAGGTGGCTTAACCTGATCCCCCCGTTACTGACAACAAAGCAGAGCAACCACTGACAGTGTTCATTTGCAAACCCCCCCCCCCCATACAAGTTCAGTTTTTGGCGCTTGGCAGAGGGTGTCCTCAAGTGCAGATCCGGGATCGGTTCGGACCGCGGTGACCAAAGGATACACGGAACAAAGTTCTGTGCAATTCGGCGGGATTTGGGCCTCATACCCTGCAGCGTTCTGTAAGGGCGCGTGCGCCACTAAATTCATAACGCCGGTCAATACTTTGTATCCAGTCAACCACGATCAATACAATGTAATGGCTTAATTCGCACGCCCAACAATTATTCGGATAACTTGAAACTCTCTGATCAGAAGTGCTAATTTTTTTTTTCAAATATCGACAAATTCTCAGGTTAGGCCCATCGTGAGACAGTATATACTGTCAGATGTCCCCATATATAAAAAAAAAAAAAAGACAAAAAAAACTGACCCCGAGATCGACGCTATGGGGCAACTTGATCCTCTGCCGCAATAACATGATTATGGCTGTGCTCCAATGCTATATAATTACTTTCTTTCATAATTACCGCTGATTACCGAATGGTGAGGTGGGTTTCTTTTGCACTCATTCTTCTTGTGTGTCCTACCAATCCGTAATCATGGAGGCTCTAATCCGAACTGCTTAGCCACAGCCTATGGTTCCACTGGCTTTGATCAGAGATCCCCAGGCGGTTCCATCTCAAGGGCCGTCAAACAGATTACACACTGGGCCGGGTAATCTGATTTCTGAGGGTTTTGTCCGCGGGACCCCCTGCATATGAGAAGAATTTACGCAGAAGGAGGCCGCTGGTTCCGCTGTTTGGGTGACATCTCTGATCAAAACAGACATTCCTGTAAAATTCTCACCCTCTTCTCTTCAAACGAAATGATGGTGAAATCATGCTATCCTTCAACAACTTTGGAGACCTCCACAATTGACCATGTGTACCCCCCCCCCATGCATTTACTTTAAAATGTCCTCTTACATCGCCCCATCCTGAGAAGAGTGAGCAGGGAAAAAACTGTGGCGTGAGTGGGAGGGACGTTTTAAAATACCTGCACGGAGGCTTTGTCATTTCCAACCTGTGATTTGATTATTTCCTGTTTCTGAAACACGTGATTCTGTCTTTTGATCCCATGACAGCTCTACTTCTAGCTGGGATGTCCTGCCCAGTATCCGGCCTGCCCCCATGCCAAGGTCACCGCTCAAGTTACGACCTTTGACCTCAAACCCCCTTACCTCACCCCTCTCAATCCTATGCTTCCTACCATAACTTGTTTTTTATTGTTCCAAAACATCTGACACCCTTAACCTAGTCTCCCTAACACCCGTATTAACGTATTGGTGTTAAAACCAAAATACTCAGCAGTTCTGTACTACCCACATTTACTCTTACGAAGCCTGTGATGACTGACCCCGTGAAGTTCTTTCAAAACAGTCAACACTGAGAAGGTAGCGCCTAAAATTTGCTTCCTCTCTTCCTCCTCACGCTTTGTTTCTGTCTTCTCCTTTAACTTTCTGTCTCTTGTTCCCTCCCTCTCTCACTAAAATTCTCTGATCAAATGTTCTCCCATGGAGTCCTAATCCCTTCTTCCATCCTGCAGTTTTTAGGGTCCCCCACCCCACCCCACGTGGATTGTTGCTTTTCTAGCAGTACCATGCACTGACAACACATCTGTCCTGTCGTAGTTCATTAAACCTGACTTACCTGCTTACCTGGTGTCTTACTTCTGACTTACCTGGCGTCTTACTTCTGACTTACCTGGCGTCTTACTTCTGACTTACCTGCTTACCTGGCGTCTTACTTCTGACTTACCTGGCGTCTTACTTCTGACTTATCTGGCGTCTTACTTCTGACTTATCTGGCGTCTTACTTCTGACTTATCTGGCGTCTTACTTCTGACTTACCTGCTTATCTGGCGTCTTACTTCTGACTTACCTGGCGTCTTACTTCTGACTTACCTGCTTACCCGGCGTCTTACTTATGACTTACCTGGCGTCTTACTTCTGACTTACCTGCTTACCTGGCGTCTTACTTCTGACTTACCTGCTTACCTGGCGTCTTACTTCTGACTTACCTGACTTACCTGGCGTCTTACTTCTGACTTACCTGCTTACCTGGCGTCTTACTTCTGACTTACCTGCTTACCCGGCGTCTTACTTATGACTTACCTGCTTACCTGGCGTCTTACTTCTGACTTACCTGCTTATCTGGCGTCTTACTTCTGACTTACCTGGCGTCTTACTTCTGACTTACCTGCTTACCCGGCGTCTTACTTATGACTTACCTGGCGTCTTACTTCTGACTTACCTGCTTACCTGGCGTCTTACTTCTGACTTACCTGCTTACCTGGCGTCTTACTTCTGACTTACCTGACTTACCTGGCGTCTTACTTCTGACTTACCTGCTTACCTGGCGTCTTACTTCTGACTTACCTGCTTACCCGGCGTCTTACTTATGACTTACCTGCTTACCTGGCGTCTTACTTCTGACTTACCTGCTTACCCGGCGTCTTACTTCTGACTTACCTGCTTACCCGGCGTCTTACTTCTGACTTACCTGCTTACCTGGCGTCTTACTTCTGACTTACCTGACTTACCCGGCGTCTTACTTCTGACTTACCTGCTTACCCGGCGTCTTACTTCTGACTTACCTGCTTACCCGGCGTCTTACTTCTGACTTACCTGCTTACCTGGCGTCGTACTTCTGACTTACCTGCTTACCTGGCGTCTTACTTCTGACTTACCTGCTTACCTGGCGTCTTACTTCTGACTTACCTGACTTACCCGGCGTCTTACTTCTGACTTACCTGCTTACCTGGCGTCTTACTTCTGACTTACCTGACTTACCCGGCGTCTTACTTCTGACT
Source organism: Lampris incognitus (assembly GCF_029633865.1). Taxonomy (NCBI): domain Eukaryota; kingdom Metazoa; phylum Chordata; class Actinopteri; order Lampriformes; family Lampridae; genus Lampris; species Lampris incognitus. Next base: position 150,184 of record NW_026611113.1, read on the forward strand.
TACCTGCTTACCTGGCGTCTTACTTCTGACTTACCTGACTTACCCGGTGTCTTACTTCTGACTTACCTGACTTACCTGGCGTCTTACTTCTGACTTACCTGCTTACCTGGCGTCTTACTTCTGACTTACCTGCTTACCCGGCGTCTTACTTCTGACTTACCCGCTTACCTGGTGTCTTACTTCTGACTTACCTGACTTACCTGGCGTCTTACTTCTGACTTACCTGCTTACCTGGCGTCTTACTTCTGACTTACCTGCTTACCTGGCGTCTTACTTCTGACTTACCTGCTTACCCGGCGTCTTACTTCTGACTTACCTGCTTACCTGGCGTCTTACTTCTGACTTACCCGGTGTCTTACTTCTGACTTACCTGCTTACCTGGCGTCTTACTTCTGACTTACCTGCTTACCTGGCGTCTTACTTCTGACTTGCCTGGCGTCTTACTTCTGACTTACCTGACTTCTGACTTACCTGCTTACCTGGTGTCTTACTTCTGACTTACCTGCTTACCTGGTGTCTTACTTCTGACTTACCTGCTTACCTGGCGTCTTACTTCTGACTTACCTGACTTACCTGGCGTCTTACTTCTGACTTACCTGACTTACCTGGCGTCTTACTTCTGACTTACCTGACTTACCTGGCGTCTTACTTCTGACTTACCTGTTTACCTGGCGTCTTACTTCTGACTTACCTGCTTACCTGGCGTCTTACTTCTGTGTACGTGTGCTCACGCTTTCACTTAATCATAACAGAAAATGCACGCCGTCCCCTGCAACGTCCTGTCTGAGCATGATAGTATATGCATAATACTTATTCTTGGTGATGGCTGCACAAAATGTGTTGTTAATGGTCTTATTGTAGTGACGGTGACTTTATTTCACAGTAGACAAAGCTTGCCGTCGACACAGCGAATGGGTTATTTAAAGCTGTGTCATTTCAAAACATATTCCACGTTACTTCATTTTAATTGGCGGGCATCGACACTTGACCCTTAACATCAGTGCGACTGTGCAGCGATCTACGTATTCCCTGGCAAACTGCGACCTCTGCTGGACAACAGAAGAGGCGACAGTCACAGGCGCCATACTTTTAGCACAGCCGTGTTTGCGCTTTGGCTTGAAAGCTGTTGTGTTCCCCGGAGTGACGCTCCCCTCTGACGTTTCAGGGCGAAGGAATCGGAGAAAGAGAAGGAGCAGAAGCAGGATCTGGCCCTCGGTTCGGCCTCCGACGGGGGAAAGAAAGACGAGCCCTCGCCGTCTCCTCAGACTGAACCCTAGACATCCAGATACCAACCACCTTGGTAGCGCGTCGACCCCCCCCCCCTTATGGAGCTCCCCCCCCTTATGGAGCTTGTACAAAACACGTTTACGCACATCTCTCATCCAGTTCAGACGTAGGCCACCGATGATAGTTACTCCTCCCAACAGAGGACGCCAAGCTCGGTGAAACCGCTGGTTTTACAGATCAAATACACACAAGTAGCACAAACACATGGATGGAGGTAAACTTGGGAACGGGAACTTTCTTCCTATCTCCTCTGCTGAATTCCATGCACACGCAGCCCCGCCTATCGCCACAAACGTCAACACGGATAAATCCTCTAGTGAACAATAGTCCACCATGTGCTCCTAGAGCACCATGTGCTCCTAGAGAAGTGCCCCCTGTGGTTCCTCGTTGGCTCTCGGTCCTTTGTTTTGTGCACGTGTTATCTGTGGTGCATCGTTTTTACTGTAAATACCTCGAGATATTCTTTTTCCGTCACATGTTGAGTTATTTTATCTTGTTCATTTTGCCTTGAAAACACAACCACACTGCAGCATAAATGCAATATAATATTTTTTTTTAAGATTTCCATCGTACTGTACCCTCTGTAATGCTAAGTTATTGCCCAGGGCATCAAAATTGTAATAAGCTGCAACGAGAAAGAGGGCACGTGGGGGGCATTTTAAGTGAATAATGTAAGTGTACCTGCTATAGGTCTAAAGGGAATTGTTGTTGACTTTTAATGGTTGTCATTTGTATATATTGTGCAGAAGACGCGGTCCTGTGAACCACGTGGCCAGCGGGTTTGGTAACCGGGGCTGCTGTTTCCGGGTTTGCGCCCCTCTTGAGAGGTCCGAGATTTTGAAAGTAAACGGTTCACGTGACAGCTACCGCGTGTGCTTGTCTGAATCGTGCCTGTAAATACCTCTGAAGCACGCGTATGGTCTCCCCTGCTCCGTGTTTTAGTCACCTTAAAGACGGAGACGAACAAGATGGGGGGGAGGGGGTGCGACCACGTTTCAGCAGAGGAACGGCGCAAACCGTCGATAGCACGTCTCACCGGCAGGTGGCGACGGAGAACGCGAAACGCCAGAATAAACGGCAGTCGATGAGACTTCCACAAAATCAGCTCTAAATAAGTCACACTTTTGGTTGTTAATTCGATTGCATTCATATTCAGTTGGCATATAAAATGTGTTTTTCCAGTGCATTTGATTTATTGATCTTGTGTAACTTGGTTACAGTTTATTTTCTTAAAATATGTAATGAGTTCATGAGGTCTGCTCACATTAAAGATTTAAACAAAGGCAGAGGGGCAGCAGTTGTTCTGAAGTCTGCTAAAGGGGAGACCCTAAATGCTCTGGTCTGTCTGTTATGAGCCAACAAGTCGGCATGCATTCTGGTTAATTATTCAGGTATGCAAACCAGTCAACGCCACGCCGCCTCAATACAAGTGGGATATCACGACACGGGACTGTGTGTCAGGAAATAAACGTGCGTCCACACATGGCAGCATATCATGCATAAATACAGTAATGGTCAAGTTTCGTTTAAAACGTTCCAGATTCTCGGTCCTTGTCCATGCGGCAAGGAGGTCAGCTGCAGCCAGATACCTCCAGAGAGAGGGGCAGGTCCTGAGGAGCCAGCTCAATGAGAAGAATAACATCCGAGCCATCGACACACATATGCCCTACCAGTCATCAGATACCCAGCTGGAATAATAAGCTTGCCAATCGAGGACGTGACGGGCCACAGATATCAGGACACAGAAACTCCTCACAATGCAGGAGGGCTCCGCCCGAAGTCCAGCAGCCTGAGACTGTATGATAAACGAATAGATGTAGGCAGAGGGTTAGTGTGTGTCAGAGCCACTATCCAGGATGAAACAAGGAACAATTAAGTACGTCAGAAAAAGGGTCCCCAGGACGAACTGCTGAGTGAGGACCTCAGGTGCCAGAAGACAGAGTGTGGAGGAAGAAGAAGAACAGGTGGTGTCATGGAAGATCAAGCCCTTCATGGGAGGTACCGTCGACAGACAGAAGATGTAGCTGATATCGAGAAATCCTACCAGTGACTAGAAAAGGCTGGACTGAAGGACAGCACAGAGGTTCTGATCATAGCAGCACAAGAACAGGCACTCAGGACCAGATCGGTTGAGACAGGGTTCTACCACACCAGACAAGACCCGAGATGCAAGCTGTGCAAAGAGGTCCCTGAGACAGTCCAGCACTTAGTAGCTAAGTGTCAGAGAAACACCAAGGGCTGAGGGAAGAACTAGACCGGATGTGGGAGGTGAACTCCACAGTAGTCCCAGTGGTAATAGGAGCACCAGGGGCTGTGACCCCCAAACTGGGAGAGTGGCTCCAACAGATTACAGGAACAACATCTGAGGTCTCCGTCCAGAAGAGTGTGGTCCTAGGAACAGCCAAGATACTGCACAGAACCCTCAAACTCCCAGGCCTCGGGTAGAGGACCTGAGCTCGAGGAAGACACGCACCACCCGAAAAAGGGTGAGAGGGAGATTTGTGTGTGTTTGTGTACATATTTTATTCCATTTAAGGTAGCATTTGCACTCGTAATTGCACCGTCGACGCCGAGCTAAATTCCTTGTGCACGTAATGCAGACGGCGATAAAGGATTTGTGATTCTGAAACACCGAGGATCTCTGATTTCAGTACCAGATGCACCGTGTGACTCGGCCAAGCTAAAAGGAAGGGCGCGCTGTCTTGGGGCCACCTCACGCAGTGTCCCTGAAACCCGTTTTCCACTGGTCGAACTGGCCGCATGTTTGTTCTTCACGCATGAACTCTTTCCCCTTTTCACCAAAAATAAGCCACACGCTTCTCAAAACCCTTTGACCTGCGCCTGCCACGCTAATGATTTGCACGAGTGAAGCAGGAGAAAGGGAGAGAAAGGGAAAAAACGTAAGTTGGTAGATGGATAGGTACCACGGTAGGTGCAGCATGAGCGAGGGCCTTTATGTGTGTGTTGTTCCCTCCCATCCTCAGCCCTCTGTGTGGTGACAATACGAGGCTCGTCTTCTTCGCTCCCTTTTTCCTCACTGTCCAGCTGTCCGTCCACCTGGCCTGTGTCAACTGGGCCCCCTGCATCCGGGCTGAGGTGCCGTGCTACTTCTGTCCCCGGATATCCGGCGGGTCTAAACTACGACAAGTGGGAGGTTTTCGTCACTCTAGACGCAGGTAGCGTGGCCGAGCGGTCTAAGGCGCTGGATTAAGGCTCCAGTCTCTCCGGGGGCGTGGGTTCGAATCCCACCGCTGCCAGATCTTTTGCAGCACGGTGGCCCAGTGGTTATCACTGTTGCCTGACAGCAAGAAGGTCCTGGGTTCGAACCCCAGGCCGTCCCAGGTCCTTTCTGTGTGGAGTTTGCATGTTCCCCCCGTGTCTGCGTGGCTTCCCTCCGGGTGCCCCTGTTTCCTCCCACAGTCCAAAGGCGTGGAGGCCAGGTGAACCGGCCGTACTAAATTGTCCCTGGGTGTGAATGTGTGTCGGGCCTGTGATGGCCTGGCGGCCTGTCCGGGGTGTCTGCCCGCCTACCGCCCAATGACTGCTGGGATAGGCTCCAGCATCCCCGTGACCCTGCGTAGGATAAGTGGTTTGGATAATGGATGGATGGATGGATGGATGGGTAGGTGTATGTTGGTAGGTGGATGGAGGGATAGGTACTATGGGTAGGTACAGTTAAGATACAGTGTGAGCGGGTGTGTGTGTGTGTGTGTGTGTGTGTGTGTGTGTGTGTTTTCCTCCATACACGAGTGCGTACTTCATCACTCTATCCTCCCACCCCCAGCCCTCTGTGTTACAATATGAGGCTCGTCTTCTTCGCTCCCTTTTTCTCACTGGGCCCCCTGTATCCTGGCTGAGGTCCCCCGTTTCTTCAGCGCCATCTGCCCGCTGATGCTCCGGTGGGTCGAAATCAGGGGTGTCAAACTCCAGGCCTCGAGGGCCGCGGTGTCTGCAGGCGTTTGTTGCAACCGTGCACTACACCACCTGATGTAACTAATTAGCTCACCTCCTGGATCAAGGAGCGAAAGGGACTAGTTTAAAGCAAAGCAAAAGGAAGGTAGCGTGGCCGAGCGGTCTAAGGCGCTGGATTAAGGCTCCAGTCTCTTCGGGGGCGTGGGTTCGAATCCCACCGCTGCCAGAACTTTTGCGGCCTGGTGGTTATCACTGTTGCCTGACAGCAAGAAGGTCCTGGGTTCGAACCCCAGGCGGTCCATGGTTCATTCAGTGTGGAGTTTGCATGTTCTCCCCGTGCCTGCGTGGGTTTCCTCCCACCATCAAAAAGGCATGCATGGTAGGGTTAATACTCCGGTCTGTGCCCCGGGGTCCATTGTCTCATAGTCTGCTTATGTCTGTCTAATGTCGTGTGTTTATGTCGCGTGCATTATCTCCTGTCACATTTATGATCAGGCTTCCACAATGTCATGTAGGCCTCTGCCATGGAAACCGACCTCACAGGATCTGTCACAGGCACGTGTACTTTCTATACATGCTGCTGATTTTCCATCATCCGGGTCTCTCTGTCTCTCACTCTCTCTCTGCCTCTCTCTGTCTCTCACTCTGTCTATCTCTCTGTCTCTCTCTGTCTCTGTCTCTCACTCTGTCTCTCTGTCTCTCACTCTGTCTCTCTCTCTGTCTCTCTCTGTCTCTCTCTCTGTCTCTCTCTGTCACTCTCTGTCTCTCTCTGTCTCTCACTCTGTCTCTCTCTGTCTCTTTCTTTCTCTCACTCTTTCTCTATCTGTCTCTCTCTCTGTCTCTCTCTCTCACTCTGTCTCTCTCTCTGTCTCTCACTCTGTCTCTCTCTCTGTCTCTCACTCTGTCTCTCTCTCTGTCTCTCTCTGTCTCTCTCTGTCTCTCACTCTGTCTCTCTCTCTCTCTGTCTCTCTCTCTGTCTCTCTCTCTCACTCTCTGTCTCACTCTGTCTCACTCTGTCTCTCTCTCTGCCTCTCTCTCTGTCTCTCACTCTGTCTCTCTCTCTGTCTCTCACTGTCTCTCTCTCTGTCTCTCTCTGTCTCTCACTCTGTCTCTCTCTGTCTCTCTCTCTGTCTCTCTCTCTCACTCTCTGTCTCACTCTGTCTCACTCTGTCTCTCTCTCTGCCTCTCTCTCTGTCTCTCACTCTGTCTCTCTCTCTGTCTCTCACTCTGTCTCTCTCTCTGTCTCTCTCTCTGTCTCTCACTCTGTCTCTCTCTCTCTCTGTCTCTCACTCTGTCTCTCTCTCTGTCTCTCACTCTGTCTCTCTCTCTGTCTCTCACTCTGTCTCTCACTCTGTCTCTCTCTGTCTCTCACTCTGTCTCTCTCTGTCTCTCACTCTGTCTCTCTCTGTCTCTCTCTCTGTCTCTCACTCTGTCTCTCTCTCTGTCTCTCACTCTGTCTCTCTCTGTCTCTCACTCTGTCTCTCTCTGTCTCTCTGTTTTCCTTTCCACCAGATACAGAGTGGTAACTACAGCATTAATAACAAGAGGCTGTTCTTTATCTCCATCGTCAGCAAACTTGGGACCTGCAGCGTCAGAAAGGTCACCAGGGTCACCCAGCATGTCATCGTGGCTCGTGATACGGTACGTGTAACAAAGGTTCGCGCTCTTTGAAGGAAGGATAAGCAGGACCTATTCAACAAGCCCCATGATTTTCCAGCTTCCGGTGTGGGACGATGGCGGCGCGAACTTACGTTTGCGGCGGCCCCACCCGGTACCGTCCATGCAGCGTCTTTGTCCACATCTGCGTATAAGTTTGTGTCTTTGTTTGATGGCTGGGAGAGCTTGGTCTGCTGCGTCCTGTGGGCCCAGGGACCACGGCCCTGCCTGGAGCTGTGCCCGAAGAGGACACGCCGGAGACAGTCTGACAGGATGCGGAAGCGGGGCAGGCTAAGCTAACTGCTAGCCCATGCAGACCAGCAGTTCCAATAATACCGATGGAGGTCTGGTGGCGGCCTCGCCTAGTGTTGATTGTGTTTTTGGTGTCGTCGTGTGGGGTGCTGGGAGGTGTGTCGAAGGTGTCTGGCTGGAAGAGCTGGCGTTGGATCGGCTGGGAGAGCTTGGTCTGCTGTGTCCGGTGGGCCCAGGGACCACGGCCCTGTCTGGAGCTGCACCCGAGGAGGAAACACCGATGGAGGTCTGACAGGATGAGGAAGCGGTGCAGGCTAAGCTAACTGCTAGCCCATGCAGACCGGCAGTTCCGACAGTCATCCTGGTGTTCACTCTCTTGGAGAGTAAAATTTATTTATTTAGGATCTGTCGGCTATATGTGTTTTTGTAAGTTCTGTAGTTTATTTAAAACAAATCTCGCTCTCTTAAGTCCTGATAAGTAGAGTCGCTGACAACACAAGTTCTGCAGCTGTATAAAGTAATCCATTAACCTCCACATGGTGACGTGTTTTCCCCTCACAGTGAGCAAATCAGAAGGTCACAAGATATCAAAGTCAAAGTATTTTTATTGTCCCTTACAGGGAAATAAGTTTGCAGCCAGCCAGTATAATAAAACTCTCACACAATAACCAAACATACAAACACTAAGGCAGAACTGACCACAGGACATAGTGGGCAAGGAGAACCAAAGGAGTTCAAATATACAGACCAAGGAAACACAACAGATGAATACTATCTACCTTTTAACAGTTGGAAGGCAGTGGGGACAAAGGAAGCCTTGTATCCTAGTCCTCATACAGGGCATCCTCAACCGACGACCTGAGGGTAACAGCTCAAACTCTGGCCGAAGAGGGTGACCTTGGCACTCCAGAAGGGAAGTAGCCTTCCTGAACACCTTCCTGTTGTAAAGGTCAGTAAGCTGGGCTTGACTTCTCCCTGAACTCTTACTAGTCCATTTGATGAGTCTATCAAGCCGTTTTTATTGGCCAGACTCAAGTTACCAAACCAACCCACAACACAGCACATCACAACTGTTTCAATAAAACTGGTATAAAAGAGAGTCATCATCTGGGAGGAGACATGACATGTCCACATTTTCCTCAGGAAAAACCGTCTTAGTTGGACCTTCTCTGAGCTCCTTATTCTACTTTGACCCAACTACCGGGTGAGAAGAAGAAGAAGAAAGAGAGAGAGAGAGAGAGAGAGAGAGAGAGAGAGAGAGAGAGAGAGAGAGAGAGAGAGAGGGAGGGAGGTCAGAACAGAGACTGAGGGGAGGCTTTCCATTTCTACATTTCACACCAGAAAGTGAAATAGTTGTATTTGAGGATTTTCACTTCTGAAAAGAGGATCCTGCGACAGGTGGTTGTTGTATGCTGACGTGCAGACAAAATCAATTCTGCACATGATGACGTTATTTACCAACACAACACCACACATTTAGCACTTACTAGTATCAGCCTGTATATTGTCTTGTTTTTATCTTGTTTTTTAACTTGTTTTTAAACAAGTTCCTCTTAGGTGAAAGTTATTTTCATCATTATATATAGTCTCAATAAACTGAATGAGGAAATGATCCGTGTTTGTCTCATTCCTCATGTCTGCAGCACACCTCTGTCTCTGAGTGTGAGGTAAGAGACTCTCTGTTAGGATCACCATCACCATCACCATCATCATCATCATCATCACAAAAGGTCTCATATCACAGTGGTACTCCAAATCCATCCATTATCTGAACCGCTTATCCTGCTCTCAGGGTGGCAGGGATGCTGGAGCCTATCCCAGCAGCCACTGGGCGGCAGGCGGGGAGACACCCTGGACAGGCCGCCAGGCCATCACAGGGCCCACATACAAACACACACATTCACACTAAGGGACAATTTAGTACAGTGATTCACCTGGCCTACATGTGTTTGGACTGTGGGAGGAAACCGGAGCTCCCGGAGGAAACCCACACAGACACGGGGAGAACATGCAAACCCCACACAGAGGACGACCCGGGACGACCCCCAAGGTTGGACTACCCCGGGGATCGAACCCAGGACCTTCGTCCTGTGAGGCGACCGTGCTAACCACTGCGCCGGTAATAATAATAATAATAATAATTAGGGAAGAGGGAGGACAAAGTAATGCGCGAGAAGTACCCAAAAACAATGAAAGACGCAGACATGGACCAAAAGACACACCAGTGGCTGAGGAGCACCGGGCTGAAAGCAGAGACGGAGGGCCTGATAATGGCTGCACGAGACCAGAGCCTGGCAACCAGATCCTATCACCATCGCACCATCAGAAGATGGAACAGACCCAAAATACAGAATCTGTGGAATGTAGGAAGAAACCATCGACCACGTGGTCTCAGGCTGCCCGGAACTGGCAAACACCGAGTACGTGTACAGGCACCACCAGGCAGCAGCATACCTGCACTGGAAGATCTGCAGGAGCAGTGATTAAAGTGGGCCGGAGCTCCCCGGATCCCGACACCGGCACTTCCCCTCCTCCCCCAAGTCAACCGGAGCTGAGATCCGGCACTCTGCAGACGGGAGTAATTTCAACCTTTTTGTCACAGTAAAATTTAAAACAAAAAACGTGATGCAGCCAATTCACAAGCATTACAAAATAAATCGCAAATAAAGTCGTTCTTCTATTTTTATACTACTTTACTTTTTCTAAAAGTTTGAACGATATCGCGTCCTCACGTGACCCGCACCTGCCTGCTGTCTGGCTTCACCAGACTTGATGTCAGAAGAGACTGGCTTCACACTCACGGGTCAGGGTCAGTTCACCGCACCAGGCGGACCAGACTCGAGAGAGCGTCAACCTGCTACCTGCGCTATTGTCTTGGATTGGGGGGCATAAAGAGTGAGTATCTTCAGTGTATTTCCAATAGTATTTCCAATAGTTTTGTCTAGCTCTGCTGTGGTTTTCATTCAAGCAACTAACGTTAGCGAACGTAACGTTAGCTAGCTAGCTAACTAGCTATCTTCCACCCGGTAACGTTGCTGGCTAGTTGCTGACGTTGCTGGCTAGTTGTTTGAATGCTGCTAGGCAAGCTAACTATCGGTAGCGTCCGGTAACGTTACCGGTAGCTAGCTAGTTATGTTTGTCCAACCTTAGCTCTGGCCATGCAATATTTTCATTCAAATAACTAACTAGCTAGCAAACGTTAGCTACCGGTAGCTATTATTAGCTAACAATGCTAACGTCGGGACTACTGGACCAGTGGTTAGCTAGCCTAACGTTAGCTAGCTACCTATCACTCCCGCACTTTTGCCCACCTCTCTAACACAGAGATCCCCCACTTACCAAATCCCACTTTAACCCCTGTGCAGGAGCTACAAGATCAAGACGACTGAGAGGTGGCACGAACACCAGCCAAAAACGGTCACTGAGAACAATGACGTCACCATCCTCTGGGACACGCCCATCCACACTGACCGAGAGATAAAAGCCAACAAGCCCGACATCGTTTCCAAGGACTGGGAGGAGAAGAGGTGCATGATCATCGACATGGCAACACGATCCGGAACAAACAGCTCCGTGGAGGTCACTGGGAAGCTGACCGAGTACAAAGATCTGGAGCCTGAAGTCAACAGGATGTGGGGAATGAAGACCGGAACAACACCAGTGGTCATCGGAGCTCTCATGAAGAAGGGACTGGAGAAGTTCACCAACCGTATCC
>NW_026611113.1:166005-191005 GCF_029633865.1 Lampris incognitus
GGTGTAAATACAGACGATGTTGGGAACGTCGCCGTGTAACCGGCCCGACGGTGACGCTGTTGTGTTTCCTCTCCCTGCAGGGATCCGGATCCGGAGCGATGGCCGGTTTAAAGACTCTGCTGCCTCTCGTCGTCTGCCTCTCGCTGGGCCAGCGGTCACTAGCCAAGAACGAGGAGCCCTGCCAGCCCTCCAAGTGGAACAACGCCTTCAGCACCTTCATCAGACGACACGTCCGCGCCGACATGCCCAGCAGCCTGAACAAGGAGGACTGGGAGAAGTACATCCGCCAGATTGGGGGCTGTGAAAACCGGCCCACCCAGTCCTTCCTCCACCAGCGCGACCTGGAGAGGGTGAAGGCCGTCTGCAGCAGCCACGGAGGGAAGACCTTCAAGGAGAACCTGTGCATCAGCCAGGAGGCCTTCTCCTTCGTCACGGTGAGGAGCGAGCCCGGGACCTGCGGACTCAAGAGCGTCCACGCAGACAACAAGCATCTGATCCTGGCCTGTGAAGCTCTGGAGAACCAGTGTCTGCCGGTTCACTTCGAAGGGAACTCTCAAAACGCAAAGCCCGATAACAACGCCAGGGCTTGCGTGGACCCTCAGAAAGCCAAGGCCTCCGCCGCCGCTGAGGTCACCTGGGTGTCGCTATTGTTGTCCGTTCTTGTTGCGATTATCTGCGGGCAGCAAGCGTTCCCATTTTAACGGCACCTCTAGTTTTGGTGATGGGCTGGGCAGAGAATTCGGTGTTACGGTTCAGGGCCCCTTTCGAATTCAGCGGTGTTTCATCGGGCTGAAATCCGGATGTTGTCACATCGTGACGCACAGTTTTGCCGCGCAGGTGAATGACAACGACAACCTGTCACCTAAAACGTCTCACAAAATGAGGTGTCGAATATGTCAGGGAGTGTTATCTGGGAATTCGGTTTGGCTCCATATTCTACTTTACATTACCAGTCAGCTCAACGTGATGAACCTCGGCTGGCTTCCTAATCATGTTATTATGCAAACAGATATTACATAGCTTCTCCCCCCCCCCCATACGACTTGTCCTGATGATACTTTCCATACTTTGTCCTACTTTGGTCGGCAGCTTGAAATCTTTTGCATGGCAAATAGCAAATAGTGCACTTTTTAATTAGTGGAAACAGAACAAGAGGCGGGAGTGTCTTTAAGATACAGTACAAGCCACTCAGAAGTGCTGATCCGGCTGCACTGCGAGGGAGCCCCCCCCACATCCTCCTGCTCCTCCTCCTCCTTGGGCGTAGTTTCCGCTGTAAACGCACCAATTCGTTCAATTGCAGGGTGTCACCACGAGATGGCGCTTCCATCCCAAAAATATACTTGCACATTAACCAACGTGTGACGGCCCACAGTACGCTGCAGAACCCATCCATCCATCCATCCATCCATCCACCCATCCATCCATCCATCCACCCGTCATCCAGGCCGCTCGTCCTACTCAGGGTCACGGGGATGCTGGAGGCCCATCCCAGCAGTCATGTTTCTTCATGAGGTCCATTGGTTGGTCAGTGTGCTTCCCAGACTCACAGTAGTTACTGGAACTTCGGTGTTCGCCACCCGCCTCCATCATTAACATATGTTTTAACAGCGTAAACCCCGAGGTTACCCCAACATTTCAGCCCAGTGCACCACTTTAGACGCACTTGCCCGGAACTGAGCAATATCATTATCATCAACATATTCCCAGCCACGAGTATTTCTTTACTGAGCGAGGTTTGAGAATCGTTTCCTTCCCGTGTATACCGTATTAACGGCAAATTAAGTCAAATTATTGTCATTTTTTATCTTGATTTCGTGTTTGCAATGTTTTGTATGACCAAATTAAAAGGAGGAAGTTTGATCCGTTGTTTTGATTTTAACATGGTGGTGGTGGTCACATGGCTCGGGTGCTGGGCGTCTGGACACTGCCTGTTAGAGGTTGGGTTTTTTGTTTTAGGGAGTTGCTCCTTATCCGATGCGAGGGTCAAAGGGCAGGATGTTGTGTTGCTGTAAAGCCCCTGAGGGAAATGTGTAATTTGTGATATTGGGCTACACAAATAAAATTTAACTTGACTCGACTTCAGCCAAGTACCACAGCAGGAGGGGACCAGCGACAATGGGCATCCTAGACACGTCATAGACCCAATCCCAATGACCGCCCACCTGTGTGTGTGTGTGTGTGTGCGCGTCAGAGAGGTAGAGGGCGCTGGCCCCGTCCCTCGGTTCAAACATACAACGGTCTCCAAGAGACAGACAGCTCTCTTCTGGATTGGGAATAGCGGGAGGCCCTTTTACGCATCTGTGCCCCGGGGTCCATTGTCTCATAGTCTGCTTATGTCTGTCTTATGTCGTGTGTTTATGTCGCGTGCATTATCTCCTGTCACATTTATGATCAGGCTTCCACAGTGTCATGTAGAGCTCTGCCGTGGAAACCGACCTCACAGGATCTGTCACAGGCACGTGTACTTTCTATACATGCTGTTGATTTTCCATCATCCGGGTCTCTCTGTCTCTCACTCTGTCTCTCACTCTGTCTCTCTCTCTGTCTCTCACTCTGTCTCTCACTCTGTCTCTCTCTCTCTCTCTCTGTCTCTCTCTGTCTCTCTCTCTCTCTCTCTCTCTGTCTCTCTCTCTGTCTCTCTCTGTCTCTCTCACTGTCTCTCTCTGTCTCTCCCTGTCTCTCTGTTTTCCTTTCCACCAGATACAGAGTGGTAACTACAGCATTAATAACAAGAGGCTGTTCTTTATCTCCATCGTCAGCAAACTTGGGACCTGCAGCGTCAGAAAGGTCACCAGGGTCACCCAGCATGTCATCGTGGCTCGTGATACGGTACGTGTAACAAAGGTTTGAGTTCTTTGAAGGAAGGATAAGCAGGACCTATTCAACAAGCCCCACGATTTTCCAGCTTCCGGTGTGGGACGATGGCGGCGCGAACTTACGTTTGCGGCGGCCCCACCCGGTACCGTCCATGCAGCGTCTTTGTCCACATCTGCGTATAAGTTTGTGTCTTTTTTGATGGCTGGGAGAGCTGGCGCCGGATCGGGCCCTGCCTGGAGCTGTGCCCGAAGAGGACACGCCGAAGACAGTCTGACAGGATGCGGAAGCGGGGCAGGCTAAGCTAACTGCTAGCCCATGCAGACCGGCAGTTCCGATAATACCGAAGGCGGTCTGGTGGCGGCCTCGCCTAGTGTTGACTGTGTTTTTGGTGTCGTCGTGTGGGGTGCTGGGAGGTGTGTCGAAGGTGTCTGGCTGGATGAGCTGGCGTTGGATCGGCTGGGAGAGCTTGGTCTGCTGTGTCCGGTGGGCCCAGGCACCACGGCCCTGTCTGGAGCTGCACCCGAGGAGGAAACACCGATGGAGGTCTGACAGGATGAGGAAGCGGTGCAGGCTAAGCTAACTGCTAGCCCATGCAGACCGGCAGTTCCGACAGTCATCCTGGTGTTCACTCTCTTGGAGAGTAAAATTTATTTATTTAGGATCTGTTGGCTCTCTGTGTTTTTGTAAGTTCTGTAGTTTATTTAAAACAAATCTCGCTCTCTTAAGTCCTGGTAAGTAGAGTCGCTGACAACACAAGTTCTGCAGCTGTATAAAGTAATCCATTAACCTCCACATGGTGACGTGTTTTCCCCTCACAGTGAGCAAATCAGAAGGTCACAAGATATCAAAGTCAAAGTATTTTTATTGTCCCTTACAGGGAAATTAGTTTGCAGCCAGCCAGTATAATAAAACTCTCACACAAAAACCAAACATACAAACACTAAGGCAGAACTGACCACAGGACATAGTGGGCAAGGAGAACCAAAGGAGTTCAAATATACAGACCAAGGAAACACAACAGATGAATACTATCTACCTTTTAACAGTTGGATGGCAGTGGGGACAAAGGAAGCCTTGTATCCTAGTCCTAATACAGGGCATCCTCAACCGACGACCTGAGGGTAACAGCTCAAACTCTGGCCGAAGAGGGTGACCTTGGCACTCCAGAAGGGAAGTAGCCTTCCTGAACACCTTCCTGTTGTAAAGGTCAGTAAGCTGGACTTGACTTCTCCCTGAACTCTTACTAGTCCATTTGATGAGTCTATCAAGCCGTTTTTATTGGCCAGACTCAAGTTACCAAACCAAGCCACAACACAGCACATCACAACTGTTTCAATAAAACTGGTATAAAAGAGAGTCATCATCTGGGAGGAGACATGACATGTCCACATTTTCCTCAGGAAAAACCGTCTTAGTTGGACCTTCTCTGATGGGGAAGCAACATGAGTTTCAAAGCACAGTTTGTTGTCGAGAACAACCCCAGATATTTGTAGCTGTCCGCAAGCTCAATGTCAGCCCCTTTAATGCTGGTTGGTACAGGACTAGGGGGAGTCTTTCTAAAGGTGATCATCATCTCTTTAGTTTTAGACACATTTAAGTGGAGAAAGGACTCATCACACCAAGATACAGAATCATCGACCACAAGTCCGTGTTGTTCCTCCTGCCCTTCAAGAAGACTTACAATAACTGAATCATCCGCAAATGTGAATGTCTCTATTGGTATGGTTGCTATAGCGACAGTCATTAGTGTACAAGATGTAGAGTAACGGGGAGAGGCAACGGCCCTGAGGGGAACCGGTTGAAGATTGAAGAGTACATCTGATTGGAAAAAGAGCCATTAACCCTCACACACTGGGACCTATCAGTCAAGAAGTCCAGGATCCAGCCAAGTAGATTAAGATCCAGTTTGCAGAGATGAATTAGCTTTTCTGCTAACCGGTCGTGTTAAAGGCTGAGGAGGAATCTGTAAACAACAGCCTGGCATGAGCATTTATCCCCTCAAGATGGCGGTACAGACAATTTTAAAAGTGTTATCATGGCATCTTGTACACCCTAAGATATGCAATCTTGTTAGGTCTCACACAGTGCTCCTTTTGTTTTGCCCACCCCACCCAACACCATCCACCCACTCGCCCTACAGCAACTATATTTGTCTAACCAGGTGGGCCAAGAGCGCCTTCCAAACCATCTGAAGGAGAACCGTCAGAACCTGGTGCCCCTGCAGGAGAACCCAGTCTGCAAGCAACATCAACTCAGAATGGACCAGGTCTCCATGATCAGAGCTGATGGGCAGCTCGGTCTGCTGCTCGCTCTTCTGACGCCAGCGCTCTGCTACCTGATGGGCTGAACTCGAAACCTCTGCTGGCAGAGGTGTGGAATCTAGTCACATGACTTGGACTCGGGTCAGACTCACGTCACAAACTCGATGACTTCAGAGTTGTGACTTGATAATAAAAAAAGACTCGCAACTTGACTTTGACAACAATGACTCGTGACTTGACTTGGACTCGAGCCTTTTGACTTGAAAGACTTGATGCCTCCTCCAGTCCAAAGATAAAACGCTTTTCAAAAGTGTGGGGCCAAACGACTCTTCATTTCCACAACTGCAGATCCACCTTGACTCAGTCCGTAATAAATACAAATTATAGACACGCAACAAAGTAACATACACACCTCCTACGAGTCCTCCAGCCCATACGACCACATAGGTCGCATGAGGTCCCTTAACTTTAAAACGTACCTACAGGTCGTAATAGGCTGCTTGTACAGACGACTTGTGGGGTCGTTTTTTGGTGGAGGACAGTCCGTTGTTAAAGTTTTGAAATGACCTTAACCTTGACAAAGAGCACACAATGACTTGTTTTGGACTTGAAACGCAACCTTTAGGACTCGGGATTTGACGTGGGACTTGAGTACCAAGACCTGAGCCTTGCTTGTGACTTAGTCCCACGTGTGTTTAATTGGAAGGGAGGTGGGACGGAGCCGCGGAGTCAAAGAGCTCCTTATTCTACTTTAACCCAACTACCGGGTGAGAAGGAGAGAGAGAGAGAGAGAGAGAGAGAGAGAGAGAGAGAGAGAGAGAGAGAGAGAGAGAGAGAGAGAGAGAGAGAGAGAGAGAGAGAGAGAGGGAGGGAGAGAGAGAGGGAGGGAGGTCAGAACAGAGACTGAGGGGAGGCTTTCCATTTCTACATTTCACACCAGAAAGCGAAATAGTTGTATTTTAGGATTTTCCCTTCTGAAAAGAGGATCCTGCAACAGGTGGTTGTTGTATGCTGACATGTAGACAAAATCAATTCTGCACATGATGACGTTATTTACCAACACAACACCACACATTTAGCACTTACTAGTATCAGCCTGTATATTGTCTTGTTTTTATCTTGTTTTTTAACTTGTTTTTAAACAAGTGCCTCTTAGGTGAAAGTTATTTTCATCATTATATATAGTCTCAATAAACTGAATGAGGAAATGATCCGTGTTTGTCTCATTCCTCATGTCTGCAGCACACCTCTGTCTCCGAGTGTGAGGTAAGAGGCTCTCTGTTAGGATCATCATCACCATCACCATCACCATCATCATCATCACCATCATCATAAAAGGTCTCATATCACAGTGGTACTCCAAATCCATCCATCCATTATCTGAACCGCTTATCCTGCTCTCAGGGTGGCAGGGATGCTGGAGCCTATCCCAGCAGCCACTGGGCGGCAGGCGGGGAGACACCCTGGACAGGCCGCCAGGCCATCACAGGGCCCACATACAAACACACACATTCGCACTAAGGGACAATTTAGTACAGTGAGTCACCTGACCTACATGTCTTTGGACTGTGGGAGGAAACCGGAGCTCCCGGAGGAAACCCACACAGACACGGGGAGAACATGCAAACTCCACACAGAGGACGACCCGGAACGTATGAGTTCTGATGACTAATAGTTCTCCTGATTTCCTACGTTAAATGCACTTATTGGAAGTCGCTTTGGATAAAAGCGTGGGCTAAATGACTGTAACGTAACGTAACGTAATGTAATTCCAGAACTTTCAACCTCCTCAGCATTATCCTGTATTCGGCTTTAATTATATACTTGTTAGAGTCGACTGTTATACGTCGATCAAATGTGTAAATTGCAAGGTATTTTGACTTAAGAGTATATTCAGTTTGATGTTGTGTATGTAAATTCTCACTGTTAGCCGATTGCTCCCAATTAGCTTGGGTAGTTGGGCTAATCTCATCTTTACTTTAATGACAGCAGTTGTCATTCAAATTACGGTCTTTTACTGACAACAGATAGGAGTCGACTGGGTTTTATAGCACGTTTGAAAGACGTGTTTCATTTTCTGTACGACCACATTGTTCTCTACGAGGGTCCTGCTAGTCAGATATGCTAGCAAGTTATCTTACCTGGATTGTTTATGGGCCATTCTGCCGAATCGGTGCCATTTGCATGTTGTAACTTTTCAAAATTAGACTTCGTTCTTAATCTTTTTTCCAGCACTGTATGTAATAACACATATGTTTAACTATTTAAAATGGGAAATGGTCAGGCCATTTTATTACTTTTTTCAAGGTTTCTAAAGGGAAGATGGTTGCATTTTTCTCAGTCCTGTTACCAAAACTCTTACAACTGTTCAAATACCAATTAAAAGTCATGCCAGCTAGTTTCTTTGTTTTCCCCTCAATAAAGCGGGCATTTTAAAGAAGTAATTGGTTACGTGTTTAAAAAATATATATCTGTAGCTAAAAAGTCACAACATATGCAGGCGAAATGCATTTTTCTTTTTAAACAACACAAAGCCATTATTCATTTTTAAGGGAGACCTCAACCTCAATTTTATCAAAAATTTATCACGTGATTTATCAAGTGTTCAAATGCTAGACCAAACACTATTGAAAAATAAATGGTTTATCTTTATTTTTTTAATAAAAACAATTAGGTAACCGGAATGAACATTCGGTCACAGGAACGAGCACTGAGTAACAGGAATGAGTGCTTATGTGTGTGAGAACAACTGCGTGTCAGAACTTTCTTCAATGAAACAAAAGTAAAACAGAGGTCATATCTGGCAAAAGGATCTTAGTTTAGAGAGCCTGCTACAAAACTATAATGAAAAGACCATGTTATCTTCTGAATAGCAACATAAAAGCAGTAACAATTGTGTATGCACGTTTTTGCATGAGTTTGTGTGCGTGTATGTGAGTGTGTGTGGGGGGCGGAGGTGGGGGTGGTGGAGACAGAGAGAGAGAAGGTGTGAGTACCACTCCTCCCCTGCAGCATGTGTCTGGCCCCTGCCTCTGTACAGCATGGGTTCTCCATCTTCCTCTACAAAAGGCACGAAAGACAACACATTCAAAAAGTTGGGCATATTAAGTAGGTCCTCAGATCCATTGACTACCAGTAGGCCTACCTAATATTTACTTGAAAATACTCTTCTGCATATAAAACACAACATTCACGTGCCAACACAACATTCAATTGTATTTCGTATAAAATTGCATTAAATTAATGAAAAAAAACTTGGCTTGCTTTTTCTAAGAAGCAGTCTCTAGTTTGGCCCAGACATCTTTATCAATTTCCATGTAACGAGATGTGACTTGCCTCGCTGGTGGGATGGTACATAGGATGTCTTCAAACGGGTACCAAAGGATGTCTTTACACAGGCTGGACAGCAAAACCAGTTGGCTCCAGTCCTTTTCATACAATGAACCTCCTCAACGTGTGTGTTGCTTGTGTCTGTGATGATCCCAGGGTATAGTTGACCGTTGTACTTCAGCATACACCATTTGTCAACAACCTCAGGACTTTGCCACTGATTTTCTGTGGTCTTGGGAGCCTTCTCTTGATTGAATGTGAAATGCTTTGTATTAAAGCACTCACAGCTCAGATGTTGTCTTGCTGTGGCACAAGCAGCTAACATCCCTGTAGGTCAGCTCTCCAGGGCCTAGGGCAGGGGTGGGCAGTCTTATCCAGAAAGTGCAAGGGCCATCACTGTAAAAATGGATAGTGCAGACCTCTGGATGTGCACTCTGCACATAATCAAGCACTCGTGACAAGTGCTGCCAGATTGCTGGTGGGCCCCTCTGTCTAGAGGGGGACACTGTGCAGAAGGACACCTGATGGGGGTTGTATGTACATAAAGCACACCTGTGTGCAAGGTTACCCGTTGGTGTGATGCTCCGAAGTGGACCGGCTGTATTTCTGTGCTGTACTTACAGAGGTAATTTTCAGCAAAGTCAACGTGAATCAAGCACAAGCACTCATGTGCTTTCAAGCTTTGTTTCAATGCTCTGTAGTGGGTAAACTGATTCTTGATGTTGTAAGTGTGCCTCTTAAACTTGCACAGCATCAGGTTCAGCTGTTCCAGCAGTTGCTCTTGGGTGGTCTGGAACTCATTTTTGATGGTCACTTGGATGTGCCGCCATCGGGGTCATTCTTGAGTTCCTTATCCACAGTTGCCCACTGGACATAAGTCACTTCATTCTTCTAATTGTATTGGCCAGAGACAGGACAAGAGAGGTCCTTGCACACCGCACATTCTCCATACATGCACTTGATGCACTCCATGTCGCATGTGATGGATTTGAGAAGTTCATCAGGATTGGAAGTGTTGATGATCTTTAGGTGGTGCAGTATCTGTACGATGAAACTGAGAGTTTTGTGCAGCTTGCACATGCAAGTCTCCCGGTCACTTAGAGTTGGGTGAACCACCCAAAAGGCTTCTTTCCTGGACTTGATCCTGTAGTAATTCTCCCTCCACTCTTTGCGACATCTGCGCTTTTCCTCTTACTAATATCATTGACTATTTTCTTCCTGCCAGATGCTATGTCCTCCCTGTAGTTCTGCTGCTCCTTCTTTAATTATATCGCTCTCCTTTCTGGGTTGGCAATGCGTTGAGCGCGATAGCGCCGCTTAATCGATTGGCTCCCTGAAAGTAATATGTTCACACTGTCAAACTGAAAACACCTTGAGTTATTCCAACTGTAAAACTTAAAATCAACAGAAAAGTATTACAATTAATCAATGTTATACCAGACACACATTTAAAATCACTCTCCCTGCCTCCCCCTCCTCTCCCTACCTCAGCCTCTCTACCTCCCCCTCCTCGCTCTACCTCCCCATCTGTCCTCCCCCTACCTCACCCCTCCTCTCTACCTCCCCCTCCTCTTCCTACTTCCCCCCTCCTCTCCCTACCTCCCCCTCCTCTTTCATTCAAACTTCTCAGTCCTGTTACCATTTACATGAGTAACAGGACTGAAAGTAACAGGGCTGAGTTTTTAGCATAACATTAGCTACACGCCCAGATGACACACATGGCATCTCATGCTAATAGCATGAAAACACTTAGCACCTTCAAGTGGTTTACCAAAGCTATCTTTAAAGAAGAATCACAACAACATAAAAGAAATAATTTAGGTAACAGGACTGTACGATGAGCTTGACATTCTCAGTCATACTTACCATATGATCAAAAATACTGAAAATAGAGTGAGAGAACTAACTTCTGGTTTTCCCGTGGCCTTCAGGAGACTCAAATGATGTAATTTCCTGTTGATCCTGTCACTTGTGGAATATTCCAATTTTTTAGAGGGGGGAATGTGTCAGGGTAACAGGACTGAGTGAAAAGCTTGGGACACCACTAAAAATTCGTACTTAACTAACATATTGTGAATTTCCGATGAGAAAATGTATTTTATGTCTAAATTGAAAATGGAGTCACACAATAATAAAAAAAAAAGTTTTCTGAAGGATTCTAATCATTATATTTCATAGTGAAGTGTAATGTTAGGGAGTGGGGGCGGGGGCGGGCTAAAATCCTATTTTTTCAGTGTTCTATGTAGTTTGTATTAAAGTTGTACATGATGTATCTTCAAATTGCAACTAGGACAAAGAGGAAGACACTTTGCTTTATAATATAATGTATTATACAGATACTTTTCATGGATATTTCTGCATGTAAAGTCCTGGGGACGGAAAAGGCACCGATTCGGTGGAATGGCCCTTATACTCTGCCTTGTTTCGGTGAGCCTGTAGCTCGTGGGACTGAGCCATAGTATTCGGTAGTACATTCACCAGGTCACGCGCACCGCGCATTAAGTTTCTTATACGGCGGTTCATCGTTGGATTTTGGTCATCGTTCCCGCTGTGCTACGTGGGCGCGAACAGAGCTCTCCTGGCCACAAGGCGGCACTACTTGTCCCACACGACCACCCGCGGACATTGGTAAGTACAGTCTCATTCGGCTCTGTTGAGTGAAGGGGCCCATTGTAAGTCGCACGCGGATCACCACGTACCCAAGCAACGACCAGGCCTGCAATGTTTATTTGTTTATGCCGGCTTTTGGGGTTATTTTATTGTGTTATAAAGTGTGTGGAACCACCACTATTGTTACATTTGTGGGTAACACTTTATTTTAGGGTGTCTGAAATTACCTAGTGATTTCTTGCACCTCCCACTTCTTACGCAAGAATGCTATGGGCATACACGTGGCATAGCGAGTGTACAACCTATTCTGTACGGCACATAAGAGTGTTTTATTGGTTAATGTCAAATAATGTCAAATGTCAATTAAGGGCAAAGCTTTATTGTGACTGGATGGGGGGCGGGAGTAGAGAGAACTTTAGGGAAGGAGAACGAGAATTCTGGAGAATTCGTGAGTGAAGGTCTCAAATCAAGTGGCATTCCACTGCTTTCAACCTCCTCAGCATTATCCTGTATTCGGCTTTAATTATATACTTGTTAGAGTCGACTCCTATACGCTGATCAAACGTGTAAATTGCAAGGTATGTTGAGTCAGACTATATTCAGTTTGATGTTGTGTATGTAAATCCTCACCGTTAGCTGATTGCTCCAGATTAGCTTGGGTAGTTAGGCTAATCTCACCTTTACTTTAATGACGGCAGTTGTCATTCAAATTACGGTCTTTTACTGACAACATACAGGAGTCGACTGGGTTTTATAGCACGTTTGAAAGACGAGTTTTATTTTCTGTACGACCCCAGTGTTCTTTACAAGTGTCCTGCTAGTCAGATACGCCAGCAAGTTAGCTTATCTGTCAGTTAGCAGACCACAGTGTCCATTACCGGTTGTCTTGCTAGTCAAATATGCTAGCAAGTTATCTTACCTGGATGGTTTATATTCTGCCTCGTTTCGGTGAGCCGGTACTTCGTGGGATCGAGCCACAGTATTCGGCAGCACAGCAGCTAGGTCCCGACAGAATTTTCCTGGCCACACGGCAGCGCTACTTGTTCCACACGACCACCCGCGGTGAGTACCGTCTCGTGCAGCTCGAGGAAAAATCTAAAAAAGAAAAAGAGTGAGGGGGCCACTGTAAGTACCGTGCGGTTCACCGCGCACCCAAGCAACGACCAGGCCTGCAACGTTGATTTGTTAATGCCGGCTTTTGGGGTTGTTTTATTGTGTTATAAAGTGTGTGGGCCCACCACTATTGTTACATTTGTGATACTAAGAAGTGGGTATTTTGTGTTTTGTTTTTACTTGGGGTACATTACTGTACCGCAAAGGTACGTGCACTTGATTTAAAGCACAAGGTGAATTACTCTGTTAGGGTGCAGCCAGTACATTCCCAGGGGTCCTTTAAAGCAGAGTGTCTGCTATGGTACTGCTTACCGTCAAAGTAATCAGGCCCAATCTGTTTACAAGCTATAGATAGTTAGCTTTATTTGAGGTATACTCACAGCTACTGTCATATTGTCCACTAAATAGATATAGATATAGATATATTATTATTATTATTATAGCAGCCTCTAGTATTTTACTAATTATATACTTCCCTATTATTATCATATGTCCACTAAATATATATAATATTATTATCCTAATCCTGGTCTCACTTCATACAAATTCTTCCCCACTCTATTGTATTTACATTTAGAATTATATATATATATATATATTTATATAAGATAATTTTTCCATCTCAAAAGCACTGGTATACTTGGGATGCAACAAAGGTATTGGTTGTGCAACTATTGACTGGAGTCACATGATTCTTTATTTGCATTTTCTTTTTGGGGGTATTTGACATAATTGTTAATTGTGCGCCTGTTTGCATCGCTGCTCTCACAACTTAATTCACATTCCTAAATTCAACACATGACCTGTTTATGTAAGGAGGTTGTCTGGTCCAGTTATTTCATCTGAATAATAAGTTGAGTTCATTAAGCATAATTTTGCTGGGTATCGTTAACTCTTATTCAGAGTAGTATTAGTATACGAACCCGTAGCCCCACCGTCCTAGTTTATTCCCTTTCACGACGTCTAGAGACACAGAGTAGGGGTGGGCGCCACACACACACACACACAAGCAATCAAATTGTAAAGTCCACTTTTTTAATTGCCATAATTTTGGCAATTGGTGATGAAATGACTACCAACAATGTGCCCTGTTGTGTCCAATCACTACAGATATGAGTCCTAGCCGATTTGGGCTAATGGCTAGTTGGGCCGTTGCTGCCTAGTAATTCTAAATGTTGTTTGAACTGGACTTATATAAAGTCCAGTTAACACGACCCAACAACACAGGAGAGTCTTGTTATATTACCGGAGTCACTGTAGGGTCGGCCATGCGGCCTGGAGTTCGTCTCCATCCTTTATTATTCACTTCCGGGTTGGCCGCGGAATTTCCCGTGAAGTGAGGCCGGACGAGCGTCGCCGCGGCCGGGTAGACTTTTCACCAACGGCCGGTCCCCCGCTAAAGCTCGAGAAATTGACATTAAAGCGTTTGTGTCGTGACTGTTGACCAGTCGGGTGTAAATACAGACGATGTTGGGAACGTCACCGTGTAAACGGCCCGACGGTGACACTGTTGTGTTTCCTCTCCCTGCAGGGATCCGGATCCGGAGCGATGGCCGGTTTAAAGACTCTGCTGCCTCTCGTCGTCTGCCTCTCGCTGGGCCAGCGGTCACTAGCTAAGAACGAGGAGCCCTGCCAGCCCTCCAAGTGGGTGAAGATGCCCAACAGCTACGAAACCGCCTTCGCCAGATTCCAATACCTACACCTCCCTAATAAGATTCCCAGCGACCCCCTTCGGAACAAGGATGGCTGGAAGACGCACATCAAGAGATCGGGGGCTGTAAAAACCGGCCCACCCAGTCCTTCCTCTACCAACGCGACCTGGAGAAGGTGAAGGCCGTCTGCAACAGCCATGGAGGGAAGACCCTCAAGGAGAACCTGTGCATCAGCAAGGAGGAGTTCACCTTCATCACGGTGGTCACCGATGACCAGACAGACTGCAAGGTCAAGGAAATCAAGGAAGAAAAAAAGCATCTGATCCTGGGCTGTGATGTTGTGGATGACCAGTGTCTGCCAGTTCACTTTGAAGGGAACTCTCAAAACGCAAAGCCCGCTGACGGCGCCAAGGATTGCATGGCCCCTCAGAAACCTTAGCGGCGCCGCTGAGGTCACCTGGGTGTCGCTATTGTTGTCCGTTCTTGTTGTGATTATCTGCGGGCAGCAAGCGTTCCCATTTTAATGGCACCTCTAGTTTTGGTGATGGGCTGGGCAGATAATTCGGTGTTATGGTGCAGCGCCCCTTTCAAATTCAGCGGTGTTTTATCGGGCTGAAATCCGGATGTTGTCAAGTCGTGACGCACAGTTTTGCTGCGCAAGTGAATGATAACGACAATCTGTTACCTAAAATGTCTCACAAAATGAGGTCTCAAATATGTCAGGGAGTGTTATCTGGGAATTAGGTTTGGCTCCATATTCTACTTTACATTACCAGTCAGCTCAACGTGATGAACCTCGGCTGGCTTCTTAATCATGTTGTTTCTGCATATACTTTGTACTATTTTGGTCGGCAGCTTGAAATCTTTTGCATGGCAAATAGCAAATATTGCACTTTTTAATTAGTGGAAACAGAACAAGAGGCGGGAGTGTTTTTAAGATACAGTACAAGCCACTCAGAAGTGCTGATCCGGCTGCACTGCGAGGGAGAGGGAGCCCCCCCCCCCCCATCCTCCTCCTGGGGCATAGTTGCCACTGTACACACCAATTCGTTCAATTCATGTGTATCAAATACGTCACTTCCGAAATTCCTGCCGCCATATCACTGCCAGAGTCACCTGCCAGCCCCTGCACCTTTTAAGCTGGACGCTGTAATTGGAATAAATGTTATGAGGCCCCTGATCTACTGTTGCAAATTTTTTCCTTTTGTCTTTATGGTCTGTACGCATTCATCTGACATCACTGAACACACACAAATACCTTAGATTGTGCAGAAAGTAATTATATATATATAAACATAGCACATATGCTAGATGGCAGATAACTTATAATTTCTAACCCCTACATAGTTACTCTTTTAAATGGTAGGAGACATTATGAAATGAATGATGTACTACTGGAGACGTTAAGGTTGCTTTTGTATTAAAAGTAAACTCTATTACTGTTGGTTTATTTAAAGCCAAATACAATAAGTCCACGTGTAACAGTAAAGGTCACATTTATGACCTTGATGTATCACTTTTACATTTTACATGCAACTACTGCCTGTCTATTCTGGGGACCACAGATGGGCAAATATTGCAAAGAGCACGGCAAACTGTTACCCTCTTGTCAAGGGAGGTAGGTTGTCCTTGAGTGGCCCAATTCGTTCTTTTGATGGCCAAAATATAAGTGGCGACAGTCTAACATACATGGCATCTAATGTGCTATTAAATATTCTGGCAACACTCGTCTTAGACATACGAAATAAATATATAGACATACGAAAAAAATATAGAGGTAAATTGAGCCTCATTCTCATCAGTGTTAACAGAAAGCTATGCAAGGGAGTCAGTCAGTCTTGGACTAGCGTTCAGAAATCCTGACAGAAAGGTAAAGACAACCATTAATTTAGCATAGCTTGGAAGGCCTGTGAGTTCCTGTACCATTTCATCACTTCCTTTCAATGCCTCTTCGTTAAAAGAAAGCAGACCAACTTTGTCCTTTAGACTATGAACCTCTGCTCTGAGTCGGGCACACTCATTTGTCAATGCTTTGACTGTAGCTTTGCAGGGTGCATGTGAGCATGGCTCCACGATACCTGGGCTATGAGTGGCTTGAGAGTAATTGTGCTCAGAGTCTGCTTGTACTCCCATGGTGTTGTCAGTGTCATCGCAGGTGCTGGAAGGGGCCACAGTCTCATGGTCAGTGTCACTGCTAGGGGCCAAAGTCTCAGTCCTTATCCGTTTCATCTGCTGGGTGTGCTCAAACCTGCCGTTGGCACAGATGTTTTTCTGCCGCTGTCCAGCTGCAGCGTATGCAAACAGGCTGGGTACATAATCGGGGCTCATGGGGTTGTCATTTTTACTTCCTAAGCAGACAGAGAGGCAAGAATGGTAGAATATTACATGTGTGCATACCATCAAGATATTGACCAACCTGAGCTAGGTAATTTCTCTTTCATCTTCTTCTCTCAGACGTGTTTCTCTCTTATTCACCTTTATGCTGCAGGTAAGTATTGTAATGTATGTTTAACAAGAAGGGTGATCTCAGCGTGCACCTGCTGATTGACAATCCGGTGCTTCTCAGCGAGGACAAGCATCGAGTGCTTTCACTTGAACCTTAATAAAAAGGATTCAACTGCCCAGGTTGCTCCAGTGTTCCTCTCCACCTTACTGTATATTTAACTAAGTGCAGAGGTAAGTAAGGGTAGTAAGGGTAGATCTATTGGGTTTAATAACACGTTCCTTTAAAAAAAAAAATAGTTGGGCAAGTGATTAGTGTAATAAATCTAACCGTTACTTCTTTTCCCTTACAGGGCAAGATAACGTTAGCTAGCTTACTACCCAATCTGAATAGTTAGCTAGCTAACATTAGCATAACGTCTGCAAATAACAAGCTTATGATACTGCTGTAAGCATTTTCCTGGCAAAGGGAGCTAAAAGATCAAAATAATAATTAGCGAAGTTAAAGGCAAACGTAACTTACCGGTGACAAAGTGTTGACTGCAGAATCTGGAGTTGGAAGTTGGCTGCCAGTGGTCCCTTCTGACTGAAGCCAGCCATTTATTCCGCCGATCCAGCTCCTTTGGGATTGAATAAAATTGTAGTGCGGGGTTTCTCTGACGACTGTTTTTACAACCAACAGCACAACATATCCCGGGCATATCGTATGAGCTTTTTTTGTGTCTAGAGACTCTAGAATCACAACTAGTCTACTCTGGCAGTAGTGGTTGTGCAGCTGTATACTTACAAGTATACTACTAGTAAATTGATAATATACTTGAAGTTTACTTAAGTTACTTAATAAAATTAGTTTCTTCCCATAGAAATTTCTCCTCTGGGTCACACAACATGAAAGAATCTTTATGAATGTTTATGACTGTTGTCATCGAGTGTCATTGGGTCAGTTATGTCATTTTCAGTACAAAGTTGACATTGTTTGAGATGTCTTTTCTTTATTGTAGCAGTCCTAGTGGGACCGAGCTGCTCGATTGGATATATTTCGCGCGTATGTAGCTCGAAAACAGACATCTCAAACAATGTAAACTTTGCACTAAAAATGACGCAACTGATCGGATGACACTTAATTACAACAGTCATAAACATTCATAAAGAATACTTCATGACAGTTTCATGTCCATCTTATGCACACCTCTGCAAATGAAGTGTTACCCTGTCCTGCAATACCAGATGAGCGGGGAAGTGCAGAAAAGTTAGGGCTGGATCCAGTGGCGGCTGATGCTAACAATTGGGGGGGGGGGCGCAATTTACCTTGGTGCAGCACACCTGACAGCTGCTTTAATGTCCAGTCACACAGTCACAGAGCTATTAAGAAGTAGGCCTGCAACTAACGATTATTTTGGTAGTCGACTAATCTGTCGATTATTTTTTCGATTAGTCGACTAATCTAACGATTATTTCTTTCACACCCTCCATCTCTGCTTCCTGAGGGCGCGGATCCTCTTCCGGGCTCCAGTGCATGTTTTACCTCACATGCTTAAGTCTGCACACCTGTGAATGTCGCCCTGTGTCTCTGTCTTAACATAACACGATCCCATAGCGAATTAAAATAATGACTCATGAAACATTTGAATTTGGAACTTGTTTTGGAGCTACTTGTTTAATCAAATGCATCATCAATCATAATGAAAACTAAATAAATACATTAAATAATACAAATGAAAGTCAATGCATTATCAATCATAATAAAAACAAAGTAAATAAATTAAACAATGCAAATTAAAGTGCAAGTCAAAACGTAAAGATAATGTGCAAATAATGTTTTAAAAGTAACTCAAAATAGCAGCCTCTGCCCCAGCACCGCGGTTCTGATGGGGCTGTTAACCTGGTCCAGGAGGGGGACGTGGATCCACTCACTAGGCTCCACCATCTCCAACAGGAGGGGAGGATGAGTCAGATCAGACAGACTTGTAGGTCTTTTGTTTGCTGTGTGTGAGTGAGAGGAGCTGTGTGTGTGTATATGTGTGTCTTACTCTGATCTCATGCAGTTCATAAATGCTTTAAATTGCAGTGCAGGAACGTGAGCATGTCGACGTGCTCTGGAGTGAGGCTGGCTCTCTTCTTTGAGGCGATGTTCCCAGCTGCTGAGAAGAGACACTCAGAGGGAGTAGAAGTAGCTGGAATACACAAAAACGATTTGGCTTGTGATGCAAGGGTTGGATACTTTGCCTCATTCAATTTCCACCAAGACAGGGGACTTTCTGTCTTTGAGAGGGGCTGCTCTCCGAAGTACATCAGCACTTCATTACTGATCGCTTGGTTGCGTGCATCCTGTTCATCATTGGTCTCACTGTCACTGTCTGTTGAGTCACATCCAAGCAGTGAATCGAGAGCTGAAACAGACCTATTTGGAGTTCCCTCAGCTGAGTCTGTGGCATCCTTGTCAGCTGATGCTGCTGTGGCTTCTTCATTCCCACTGGTGTGCTGGTTATTCACAGTACTCCCATCCTTGGACTGTAGGGCCAGAGCTTGTACTTTATTCTGAACAGTAAACCTCTCCTCTGGTGTCAGGAATTTCAGTTTTCGAAATCGTGGGTCTAGTGCAGCTGCAATGATCTGTTTGCTTGGGTCATCATCTGTGATGGTGACCTCTCTTGACCAGCGTGCAGTGGTCTCCTCTGAAGCAGCCGCCTGGAAGGCCTGCACAGGAGCTGTATTATAGGCAGTGTGGGTGGACTTCAAAAGCCCTCTGACTAGTGGAGGCAGGGCGGAGACTGTCACATAGCTTTCACCACTCAAGTAGACAGTGGCACATTCAAAGGCCTGGAGAGCTTTGGCCAGTTCATCTAGCAGGGTCCACTGATCAGCTTTGAGGTCTAGGTATTGTTTCCCTCTCTGTGTTACTGCCGGGTCAGACAGAGTCGCAGTCAGTGGCCATCTCTGTTCCAGCATGCGAGTCACCATATAATAGGTGCTGTTCCACCTGGTAGAGACATCTTGGACAAGTTTGTGTTCCGGGGTCCCCATCTGTTTCTGCTTTGTCTTAAGCTTGCTTGAAGCCAGTTCGCTCCTTTTAAAGTGCTCGACGAGACACCTCGCTGCTCCCAGTGCTTTACTGATCTGAGGGTGTTTCAGTGCACGATTGATCACCAACTGTAAAGTGTGGCCTGCACAGCGGATAGACACCCACCCATGTTTTTCCTGCAAGATGTTTGCAGCCAGTACGACATTGGAGCCATTGTCATGAACAACTGCCACAATCTTGCTTGGAGGGATCTCAAACCTTTCCACAGCCTGCTCAATCCATGCAGCAATGTTGGGTCCAGTGTGCCGTTCTTCGAGTGGCATGGTTGTAAGGCAGAAGCTAGTGAGCTCCCAGTCATCACTTATAAAGTGACAGGTGATGCCAAGATATGCCTCTGTCGCGACACTGGTCCAGGCATCAGTTGTCAGGGCAATCTTGTTCTTGGTTGCTTTAAGAGCATCTTTAACCTTACCAAAAGTAGCTTCATACTTTCCCTCCATAAGCTTAGTAAAATGAGTTCTGGAAGGTAAGGTGTAACCTGGATGGAATGTGGTGACCATCTGCTTAAATCCCCCATCTTCAACCATGGATATTGGTCTCATGTCATTGACGAGCATGTTGAGGATGCTCTCTGTTAAGACTCCAGCCATTTGAGGGGTGCATGAGCCTCTCTTCAGGATGAACTCATCCACACGCCTTTGCTTAATACTAAAATAGAAAGAGAACAAAACAGAAAGCTGTATTAATTGTCATCACAAGTGGTAGGCTATGGTATCAGTTTATCTTAGTGTACTGCCTAATACCAATTAAACCATTTAAATGAATAAATATCTTACAACTGAATTATTGATATGCTCCAACCCAGTCTAACTAGCTAACGCTACGACAAGCTACAGCTGATTAGAGCGCACTGTGAAAGCTAGTTGACTGTCTAGGCTACAGACAGCTCACGTTAGCACCGTGTCGTGTTTTTGCAGACTGCAGATTGACTAGCTAAGTAAGATAGCTAGCTAATGTTAGATGGTGCTAACGTTCCCCGTCTCTGCAGTCTTGCCTGCGCTTTAGCCCAAAAAGTTCAATTTTTTTCAACTGAAAAAAAAGAAACCTAGAGCTCATAGCGTAAGTTACTGCAGTCAGTGAATGTTAGAACCCGTTAACATTTAGATAACGTTAGCAATCTTAACTTAGCTAGTTAATACTCCAGTCTGCAAAAACACGACACTCGGTGATAAATGACGGAGCTAAACAACTCTAAGCTGTAGTGTGCTATGCTGCAAGCTTGGTGCTGTTTAGCTAATGTTACATACAGCTCGTTGGTGGATACGCAGAATCCACATAACTGAAATAGCGTTCGCTTAGCAAGCATCACCCTTGAGACGTTCTGTTTTCCAACATGTAACTTAAGCTAACGTAAACATTACGATACTGTGGCTAACTAGCTAAACTTACCCATGATCCGAAGTAGCAATCATCGTGGCTCCAGGGTGCTTGCGTTTCAAATGCTCGTGCATCGCCGTAGTGCTGCTGTGGAATGCCAATTCGGCTTTGCATATTCTGCATTTAACTGACTTCTTTGGCTTGTCATCTGTGAAATACTCCCAGACTTTTGATAGTCTCGGTCTCGCTGGTTTTTGCTCTTCATTAGCCTCATTCGCTCTCCTTTCCGCCATCGTTCATACGCTTTCTTCTTCTCTTCGTCGTTCATGCAAAATGCAGTTATATCAGACGATGGAAGCGATACTGCCCCCAGCACTTCGTATAGGGCATTGCAGTTACAAATGAACATTTGTGCGGTTTTGAGTTAACGTTACTGGCTCTGATTGTTTTTATACGACGCGTCGAAGCTAAAATTCTGCGTCGACGAGTTTTTATGATCGACGTCGTCGATTATGTCGACTAATCGTTGCAGCCCCATTAAGAAGTACGTTACATTGCAGGCCGGGATCCTTTTTTTTTCTTCAGGCCGGTGGGCTTGGATCGTTTTTCAAGCTTCATACATGGGACTGCTGTACTCATCTTTTACACGAAGTTCTGATGAGATTGTGAATTCTGAAATGCTTGTTATAACGACCCAATTACATATTCCTTTGCATTTACGTGAAACTAAGACATTCCAACGGATCTTACACTTTTTTGCATGATTACTTGCGAAGATATACACATTTATGGGCTTCTTTCCCCGCACCGGTAGCCATGTTGCATGCTACGTTGCCTCAGTTGGCGGAGCATTCTGGGAATTTTCTTTGGAGTCTGCATCTGAAAACGCTACGTTTGGGTGGCGATTTGGAGGGATAGATTACCACTACCCCTCGATCCCCAAAAGAAACAGGACACGCTACCCTACACGACCGTGCACAAAATGGAGGGGAAGAGCCAAGTGGCAGGGCCAAGGGGGGAATTGGGCCACAGTGTTGTCACGTTGTGATGGAGCAAACTTTCATACTAGCAAGAAACCCCCATAGAAGTGTGTCTTGTATTATTCTTACTCGAACCACCATGACCTGTAAGAGGTCTGATCCTTCGTCTCCCATGGAGAAAGTGACAGGACAGTTTTGTGAGTTGTTGAATTTTAGGGTGCTCTTGTAAATTCGCCAAGAACAGCCTACTTCATGTCTACAGTAGATGTCTTGTTAACAGCAGATAAAGTCACTGGCAGAAGCTCTGTGTCCCTCTCTCTTAAACTAAATAAAACAACTAAATAGGCCTACTCTGTGGTTTTATGGCTATTCCATCAAATGGAAATATTATCGATGTCTTGCCCAGGTCTGTCTTTTCACACAGGTCTATCTAGGTCTATGTTTGTTCACACAGTGACAGACGGAGTACCCCTCTTCATTTCACTGCATGTTTTACTTAGTGTTTCTGTGCATGTGAGAAATAAATCCTTTTTGACACACTTCCCCAAAAATTCAGCCTGAAACCGCAACATTTTCTTCCCACCCCCAGATTCCAAAGAAACCTGTGGAATTTTTCTTCAGTGGGTGTGTGTTTGCATATGTTTGGGCCAGTCATTAAGGCAGCTGAACAGCCAAACGATATACATATTGTCATTTCTCTGCCCACAGGCGTAATGAGTCAGTACCGGGCCCCAATGCAAGATGGTCAAAGGGGGCCCCGGCCTGCCCATCACAGTCAGGCGTAACATAATGTCACGTCTGTCAGTAGCAAACGAAAGAAGTGAAAGCACGCTAAAATGACCGGCAACAGTGAAATGCACGGCACAGTTGACACCTAAATGAAATGATTACTAGCAAAACAGACCGCCGTGCTGCAGAAGAGGCGTCATAATAGCAAGGCTGAGATAGTGATAGACTAGCCCATCCATCCCATCCATCCATTAGCCAAACCGCTTACCCCAGTTGGGGTCGTAAGAATGCTGGAGCCTATCCCAGCAGTCATCGGGCAAGCAGGTGGGGAGACACCCTGGACAGGCCGCCAGACCATCACAGTGATAGACTAGCCTACTTAACTAAATCTGGTGTTGGAGCACCATAACAGTGCACCCACACAGAGACATCATTATTCATGTCCGCACACAGGCCTTATAAACACACAACACAATTGTTTAGATTGCTTATTAGTCAAATAAATAATAAATAAGTTCTAATTAAATCATAGTGTAAGGCAGGGCACCTGACTAGATACGTTTACAATATTCGAATGCCCCGGATGTAAGCGCCTTTTCAAGGAGGAGCGAGTCAGTGAAAATCAAAAACGCTTCTTTTAGTTTAACTCTGAACAGTAGCCGGCGTTTGTGATTTCTCACTTTCTTTTTCAATGTCCCTTCAGTTGTAGTAGATCAAAACTACAAAATAAAAGTACCTATTCAGAGCTCTGATGAAATAAACCCAAAATAAAACCCCAGGTCCATCTACCCGGGTAGCATGCTTTCAAAGTGTGGTGAGATCTCAGGCGCTTATCTGTGTGACGGCATGGAGACAGCGTGGAGTCGGAGCGGTCCGTGCTGGCGGTGAGACGCTGCACTTCCGCCCTCCGTTCTGCGGCTGCGCACTCGTCTGTCCAATGGCTGGCGGTCCGCTGGATCGTCTCAATGTCTCGCATAAACAAAAAAAAACCGACCTGCATAGCGGGTCACTACTCAGTTACTCTTTAGGAAATCAACATTAGCAAGATCTGGAATTAGTCCGTATTCATGACCGCAGAGTGACCCGGAACTTTACTTTCAATCGCGTCGTTTACTCACGCGAGCTCAGACGCTAGCTTACAGCCCAGCAACACAGGTTCACCATGGCTCTGCCCGGCGCCTCAGCTCGTTAGACTAAAGCTCACCTCCGATTGTAACTTGTACTCATCTTATCATGGCATTTACTCGTTACCAAGGAAACGGCCGAGCTAACAAAGAGAATAGAATACAGTAAAGTCTCTCGAGCGGAACCTCGCATGGTCGACACATGGGCTACACTGGCTATGCTAGCAGCGCACATGGCGAAGGTAAGGCGAGACACTCACCGGAGAAAATAATTATAAGTTCTCGGAATCCTCCTAAGAACATGTTGCTGTACTACTTGCTGAAAAGTGCGTTCTTGAAAGAGAACTCGTTAACTAGCTCTTAAATCTCATGTTTTCACTTTGTATCTCTTGTAGTTGAATTGGTTTTTGCGCCAGCTCTGCTGAGCGCGGTTCTCATTCTTCTTTGCTTGTAACCACTGTAACAGTTTCTACTATCCGCAGCGTTACTGCTGCCATCTACTGGGCACGTTTGATATGCAGGGAAAATGCATAGTGGAAAATGGCAAGGAAACTAAATTAAATATAGTATGACAAGGAGCACGGAAGCTGCTCTGGAGGCTCGTGGTGGACCAACACCTCACTAGGACACTTTATGTTGGCTTTTCCTTTAATTTGTCACCAGTGTGCAGAGAAGAATTATGCTACTTCATCATCTTAGATCTGTTTCCATCTTTCTCGACATGCCTCGATATTCTTACAAGGAGTTTGTTGCTGCTTGGACAACTTTGATTCAATAACGATAAAAAGAAAAGGTCAAGGTTGGTGGACAAAAACCACCCATAATCCAGAACAGTGCAGGTCTGATTTGTAAAAGAAACTGTTGTGGGAACACAACGTGGACTGAGGCCCCGTCAGGGCTGAAGTGGACCATGTAGAGAACCGATCCCCTTTCAACTGGACTGATGATGTGAACGCCGAGAGAACAGAACCCCTTTTCCAGTCAGTCCACATTTTG
Source organism: Lampris incognitus (assembly GCF_029633865.1). Classification (NCBI taxonomy): domain Eukaryota; kingdom Metazoa; phylum Chordata; class Actinopteri; order Lampriformes; family Lampridae; genus Lampris; species Lampris incognitus. The sequence goes on from NW_026611113.1 coordinate 190,459, forward strand.
GTCCACATAAAAAGGACCGTCAGTTTCTGGAGCCATCCCGTTGACAAGGATGACAAGACCGAACATACAGATTATATCCACGCCACTGTGGAACTGGATTTTATGTCTCAGTCATGACCTTTAAATGTTGACTAAAATAAAATTCAGGGCATCCGGGTAGCGACGCCTACCAACACGGGGATCACCGGTTCGAATCCCCGTGTTACCTCCGGCTTGGTCGGGCTTCCCTACAGGCACGATTGGCCGTGTCTGCGGGTGGGAAGCCGGATGTGGGTGTGTGTCCTGGTCGCTGCACTAGCGCCTCCTCTGGTCGGGGAGGAGGGCCTGGGGGGGGGGATAGCGTGATCCTCCCACGCACTACGCCCCCCCCCCGGGCGAAACTCCTCACTGTCAGGTGAAAAGAAGCGGCTGGCGACTCCACATGTATGGGAGGAGGCACGCGGTCGGTCGTCTGCAGCCCTCCCCCGGCTCGGCAGAGGGGGTTGGAAGAGCTCGGAAGGGTGGGGCGACTGGCCGGATACAATTGGGGAGGAAAAGGGAGGGAAAT
>NW_026611113.1:196005-202397 GCF_029633865.1 Lampris incognitus
CGTCTTCCTCCTCCCCAGCCTAGCCCCGTCTTCCTCCTCCCCAGCCTAGCCCCGTCTTCCTCCTCCCCAGCCTAGCCCCGTCTTCCTCCTCCCCAGCCTAGCCCCGTCTTCCTCCCTCCCCAGCCTAGCCCCGTCTTCCTCCTCCCCAGCCTAGCCCCGTCTTCCTCCTCCCCAGCCTAGCCCCGTCTTCCTCCTCCCCAGCCTAGCCCCGTCTTCCTCCTCCCCAGCCTAGCCCCGTCTTCCTCCCTCCCCAGCCTAGCCCCGTCTTCCTCCTCCCCAGCCTAGCCCCGTCTTCCTCCCTCCCCAGCCTAGCCCCGTCTTCCTCCCTCCCCAGCCTAGCCCCGTCTTCCTCCCTCCCCAGCCTAGCCCCGTCTTCCTCCCTCCCCAGCCTAGCCCCGTCTTCCTCCTCCCCAGCCTAGCCCCGTCTTCCTCCTCCCCAGCCTAGCCCCGTCTTCCTCCCTCCCCAGCCTAGCCCCGTCTTCCTCCCTCCCCAGCCTAGCCCCGTCTTCCTCGCGGCTTCTGGCCTCCTTCTGTTCAGACCAACTTATAACAAATGAGCGGTGATAATTAGAACCACAAAGACTTGGGGGGGAGTGTGGGGGAGGGGGGAGGGGTGGGGGGGTGTAACTAAAGGATAAAAGGAAAAGAGTGTGAGTAACACAGGCGTCTGGGTCCAACTGCCCATCCATCTGGAGGTTCAGTCTCACGCACACAGGTACACACACACACACACACACACACACACACACACACACACATTACAAACTGAGTGATACACAGAAACGTATACACATGCACACACACATATACACACATACACTTACACACACATATACACATACACATACATATAAACACATATACACATACACACATATACACATACACACATATGTACATATACACATATACATATACATACATATACACATACACACATATACACACATGCACATATACACATACACACATATACGCATACACATACACACATATACACACATATACATACATATACACACATAGACATATACACATACACACATATACACACATGCACACACATGTACATATACACATACACACACATGCACATATGCACATATACACATATATACACACATGTACATATACAGATATACACACATGTACATATACACATACACACATATACACACATGTACATATACACATACACACATGTACATATACACATACACACATGTACATATACACATTCACACATATACAAACAAACATGCAGATACACATTGCAAACTGAGTGATACATAGAAACGTACACAGACACACACACACACACGTGCAGATACATGCAGCTGCTTGTTGCAACTAAAGGCGTCTTAATGCTTTTTATTCACACACAGGAATGAGTGGGTGAAGTGGTGTGTGTGTGTGTGCGTGTTTGTGTGTGTGTGTGTGTGCGTGTGTGTGCGTGTGTGTGTGTGCGTGTGTGTGAACCTCCTCCGTGTTGTGTGAGTCCTTGTGTTTAACTGGTGCAGGATAAGGTTTCAGCCGCGAGGAGAACAAACAAGAAACACCCGCGTGGCGGACGCGTCTCAACACTAGTTCGCCGACAAGTGTCCGCGCATGCGTACGTGCGCGCGCACACGCTCAGTTACTGAGAGACACGCAGAGGCGTTGTGTACTTACACCCTCGCGCCAGGCTGCCTCGTCCTGCCCCCGCAGCAGCAACACTGTATCACACACTGACTGCTGTGTTACTAGTTACACACACACACACGCACACGCACACACACACACACACACAGGTACCCACACACACAGGTACACACACACAGGCGCACACACACACAGGTACACGCACACACAGGTACCCACACGCACACGCACACACACACACACACACACAAACACGCACACACACACAGGTACACACACACACACAGGTATACACACACACAGGTACACACACACACAGGTACACACACACACACACACACACACAGGTACACACACAGGTACACACACACACACACAGGTATACGCACACACACACACACACACAGGTACACACACACACAGGTACACACAAACACACAGGTACACACACACAGGTACACACAAACACACACAGGTACACGCACACACAGGTACACACACACACAGGTACACGCACGCACGCACGCACGCACACACACATACACACACAGGTTTACACACACACACACAAACACACACACACGGGTACACACACACATGTACACACAGGTACACACTCACACAGGTGTACACACGCACACGCACACACACAGGTACACACACATACACACACACAGGTACACACACAGGTACACACACACAAACACATGTACACACACACGCGCGCACACACAGGTACACACACACAAATATACACACAGGTACACATACGCACACACAGGTACACACACACACACACACACACACACACAGGTCCGATCACTATCTTGTGCTCTGACCAGTGTGTGACATTTGGTTTTTCTTCGGTTTTCCTCCCTAATATCTTTTACTCCTCCTCTTCCTCATCTCTCCTCCATGTTGCCCCGTCTCCTTCCTTCTCCCCTCCTTCTCTCCCTCCTTCTCTCCTTCCTTCTCGGCCTCCATCTCTCCTTCCTTCTCTCCCTCCTTCTCTCCCTCCTTCTCTCCCTCCTTCTCTCCCTCCTTCGCGGCCTCCATCTCTCCTTCCTTCTCTCCCTCCTTCTCTCCTTCCTTCTCTGCCTCCTTCTCTCCTTCCTTTTCTGCCTCCTTCTCTCCTTCCTTCTCTGCCTCCATCTCTCCCTCCTTCTCTGCCTCCATCTCTCCCTCCTCCTCTCCCTCCTCCTCTGCCTCCTTCCCTCCTCTGCCTCCTTCTCTGCCTCCTCCTCTGCCTCCTTCCCTCCCTCCTCCTCTGCCTCCTCCTCTGCCTCCTCCTCTGCCTCCTTCTCTGCCTCCTTCCCTCCCTCCTCCTCTGCCTCCTTCTCTCCCTCCTCCTCTGCCTCCTCGGCTGTCTCTCATTTCCCAGCGCATTGTTAAACTCTGCCATCCCTGCGCTCTATCAAACCACATGGCGGCTCCGCATGCCAACAACCTGAGTACTGCGCACACTCATCCGGCGTGTGTGCGTGTGCGTGTGTGCGTGCGTGCGTGTGTGCGTGCGTGTGTGTTTGCTTTAGCGCGCACACTGTACAACACGGTAAGAGACACGGTGAGGACTCATACGGAGAAACAGCTCGGGAGGAGAATGTTGCTGTGTTCGTAAAGTTCATCACGTATGTTTGTCTGACGCGTTGTGCTGCAGTTGTGTGTGCGCGTGCTCGCACGTGTTTGTGTGCACGTGTATGTGCGCTGCCCAGCGGCTTCCTATGAGGGCAAAGACCAACGTTAATGGCTTCCAGGGGTTGCTGGTGAGGAAGACCGGGGTCAAGTTCACATCTGGGGTTACCCAGATTAGCGGGGTGAAGGATTTCACTGGCGCTCGTGTGGGGGATAAAGTGGAGAACGCCACAGAAGTGCGACTTTACTGCAGCCTGGTCACGAAAACACACGCGCGCACGCACGCGGACCGACACGAAAGTCACTGACCGACCGCCTTCGGACCTTGTGCATACTCACGGTTTAGGGTGGGGTCATTTGAATGGGGGGCGGGGGCGGGGCTGCTACAGGAAACAATATGTGAGACAAGAGGAAGTGACAGCAGAGATACGGACAGTTCAGCCCGGCGAGAGTGTTGACACAAGGCTCGATCCCATTCGTTTGGAACGGAGCGTTTGGTGCACAGAGAGCCAGAGGGAGAGGGGGGAGGAGAGCGGAGAGGGAGAGGAGAGGGGGAGAGGGAGAGAGAGAGGAGGAAAGAGGGAGGGGGAGAAAGGGGGAGAGAGAGCGAGAGAGGGAGGGGGAAGCGAGAGAGAGAGGTAAATTATAGAGTGAAGATAAACAGAGGGAGCGCACAAAGTTACATTGTCGCTTCTTAAAGTGGCGTCACCTCCGTGTGGAGCTGTGTGTCCTCTGACAAAGCACAGCTCTCACGCACAGTCACTTTACACGTGACTCTTGGAGTCAGAGACAAACAGAGAGAAGTCTGGAGAAAGCATGGTGGAGAAAGCATGGTGGTGAAAGCATGGTGGTGAAAGCATGGTGGAGGAAGCCTGGTGGAGAAAGCCTGGTGGAGAAAGCATGGTGGAGAAAGCCTGGCGGAGGAAGCCTGGTGGTGAAAGCATGGTGGAGAAAGCATGGTGGAGAAAGCATGGTGGAGAAAGCATGGCGGAGAAAGCATGGCGGAGAAAGCCTGGAGAAAGCCTGGCGAAAGCATGGTGGAGAAAGCATGGCGGAGACAGCATGGCGGAGAAAGCATGGTGGAGAAAGCATGGTGGAGAAAGCCTGGTGGAGAAAGCATGGTGGTGAAAGCATGGCGCAGAAAGCATGGTGGAGAAAGCCTGGTGGAGAAAGCATGGCGGAGAAAGCCTGGTGGAGAAAGCATGGCGCAGAAAGCATGGTGGAGAAAGCCTGGTGGAGAAAGCATGGCGGAGAAAGCATGGTGGCGAAAGCATGGTGGAGAAAGCATGGTGGAGAAAGCCTGGTGGAGAAAGCCTGGCGGAGAAAGCATGGTGGAGAAAGCCTGGCGGAGAAAGCCTGGTGGAGAAAGCATGGCGGAGAAAGCCTGGTGGAGAAAGCATGGCGGCGAAAGCATGGTGGAGAAAGCATGGTGGAGAAAGCCTGGTGGAGAAAGCCTGGCGGAGAAAGCATGGTGGAGAAAGCATGGTGGCGAAAGCCTGGTGGAGAAAGCCTGGTGGAGAAAGCCTGGTGGAGAAAGCCTGGCGGAGAAAGCATGGTGGAGAAAGCATGGTGGAGAAAGCCTGCGGAGAAAGCCTGGCGGAGAAAGCATGGTGGAGAAAGCATGGTGGAGAAAGCATGGTGGAGAAAGCATGGTGGAGAAAGCCTGGCGGAGAAAGCATGGTGGAGAAAGCCTGGTGGAGAAAGCCTGGCGGAGAAAGCATGGTGGAGAAAGCATGGTGGAGAAAGTGTGGTGGAGAGAAACTACACATGAAGATGCAGGTCAACGGCAGGAAAGACCTGAAATATCATCAGTCTGTATCTTCTTTCTTGTTCTTTTTCTTCATCTTGTTTTGCTCCTCCACCTCATCTTCCTCCTTCTTCTTATCCTTCCTTTGGTCTTCTGCTTCTTGTTCTTCCCCCTCCACCTCATCTTCCTCCTTCATCTTATCCTTCCTCTTGGTCTTCTGCTTCTTGTTCTTCCCCCTCCACCTCATCTTCCTCCTCCTTCGTGTCCTTCCTCTTGGTCTTCTGCTTCTTGTTCTTCCCCCTCCACCTCATCTTCCTCCTCCTTCTTGTCCTTCGTCTCTGTCTTGTGCTTCTTGTTCTTTCTCCTCCACCTCATCTTCCTCCTCCTTCTTGTCCTTCCTCTTGGTCTTCTGCTTCTTGTTCTTCCTCTTCCACCTCATCTTCCTCCTCCTTCTTGTCCTTCGTCTCTGTCTTCTGCTTCTTGTTCTTTCTCCTCACCTCATCTTCCTCCTCCATCTTGTCCTTCCTATTGGTCTTCTGCTTCTTGTTCTTTCTCCTCCACCTCATCTTCCTCCTCCATCTTGTCCTTCCTATTGGTCTTCTGCTTCATGTTCTTCCCCCTCCACCTCATCTTCCTCCTCCATCTGGTCCTTCCTATTGGTCTTCTGCTTCTTGTTCTTCCTCTTCCACCTCATCTTCCTCCTCCATCTTGTCCTTCCTATTGGTCTTCTGCTTCTTGTTCTTCCTCCTCCACCTCATCTTCCTCCTCCATCTGTCCTTCCTATTGGTCTTCTGCTTCTTGTTCTTCCCCTCCACCTCATCTTCCTCCTCCATCTTGTCCTTCCTATTGGTCTTCTGCTTCTTGTTCTTCCTCTTCCACCTCATCTTCCTCCTCCTTCTTGTCCTTCGTCTCTGTCTTCTGCTTCTTGTTCTTCCTCTTCCACCTCATCTTCCTCCTCCTTCTTGTCCTTCGTCTCTGTCTTCTGCTTCTTGTTCTTCCTCCTCCACCTCATGTTCCTCCTCCTTCATTGTCCTTCCTCTTGGTGTTTTGCTTCTTGTTCTTCCTCCTCCTCCTCCTCTTCCATGTTATCGTCATCGTTGCTGTTATGCCAACTCTTTCGCTCTTTGTTGCGGTATGAAGGGTTGACCTTCATGTCATGAACTCAGACTAACAGGCAACATCACTGTAAACAAGTCACGAGATTCTTCTTCTTCCTCTTCTTCTTCTTCTGTGTGTGCGCGTGCGTGTGCGTGTGCATGCGCGTGCTGGAATGTGATGCAGCTTTCGAACCTGAGGATATCGGTTACCAACAATGTTCTTGGCACAGAAGACGAGAGGGAAAGAAAGAGGTGTGATGAGGAAGACAGAACAA
>NW_026611114.1:0-37500 GCF_029633865.1 Lampris incognitus
AATTAAACTCCTCATTGCTAGACAAGACGCAGACTGATTTAATCTAGCATGTGTGGTTCTTTGCGTGTAAAGCGCTCAGCGGTTGCGGTTGTAATCTCTGGGTCTATTGGTTGGATTACAATACAAATGTATTGGGCAGGCGTGTGACAAGACGCAGGGTGCTACCGTATTATCCTACAAGCCTCTATCAATTACAGCCATTACAGTCAGCAGAGATGCGGGGAAGTGAGACGGGGGTGGGGGGCCCTGTGTGTGTCAATGTGGGGATGCAATTGTGTGTTTGTGTGGGAGAGAGAGAGAGAGAAGAGAGAGAGTGGGTGGTGGGTGGGTGAGGGTGGGGGTGAGGGGGGGACTTCACGCCTCAGCACTCTCTGCAACACAACGTCGGTGCTTCTTAAAAGCCATGTTGAGCGCTACACGAGAGGTTGTTCGAGGCGCTCCGGCGTGCACCAGTGTTTTAACAACTCTCCGCGGACGCTGCACGCTCGCGCGATGCATAACTTATGAAATATGTTTCCTTTGTCACATTCGCGGCGCATATGGCGCAAATCTTCGGGGCTTTTGCGTTGCCGAGACCGCAAATTACCTCGTGGACTGTGAAAACCAAGAGAGCGTACGTTTCGGAGGGAAGCCAGCGATATGGCCCACTCTTGCCAACAGCTTCAATTTGGTTTGTGTTTTTTTTTTTTGTGTGGTTTTTTTTTGGGTTCCCAGGCGGCGGTCGACGCCGCCGCCTGAGTGAGAGATCTCCACCCACCCCTGTGAAACGCGCGCGCGCAGCCTGCTTGCGCTAAACACTGCAGCTGTATTGGCCTCGTTTTTAGCAGGATTTCGTCATGTGGCACGCGCGGCGAAAATAGAACGACACCCCAGCTGTTAATTGTGGATGACGCTCAGCTCATTTAATTTCACCCCACCCCCCCGATCCTTTGCAGCTCAGTAGCTCTGCAGCTGTGCATCCTGCACAGTTTGCCCTCTCATCCGAGCTATTGCCCCGAACGGTCCTTGGACATAGATACAGACTGACTGGTTTGCATCCTTTATTTATTTATTTATTTGCTTTATTAACTGCAGCTCTTAACAAGAGCGCGGTCCTCTAAACCTTAACTGTGTGATGAAACTCTTGACAGTGACTCACGGGTATATCTAAAACCTAAGTGCAAAAAAACTGGACGGACAGCATGCTCTATAATTAAGTAGCAACTTCCAAAATGTGGCTGCCAAGTTTTGTTTTTTTTTTATTATGCAATTTGCATCAGCCTGTGCTTCTTTTTTTTAAAATTTTAATCAAGTTGAAATGCAGCCCGTTAAAATCCAATACGTTGGACGGACAAGACAGCCCACCCCAACTGCACCAGGGTGCAATGATCCAGGGTGTGAGATCGACGATCTGATCATAGCAAATTACACGGCCATGCAATATCGACCTCAATTGCCCCCATTGCCCGTAGTCCTTCAAATCAATTGCACCAGAGTAAACGCGGTGCCCAACAGCCCCAACTTTTGGTGGCGAGGCAAAAGGATATCTGTGCTCCGTTTATTCTGAAACTGCCACGAAGTACCACTCGCACCGCTTTACAGCCCACAGCAAATTACTTCACTGATTCATCTAACCACACTCTCTAGGGCAGAACTTTGCAGTATTAACACTATTGTTGACGAGCGTCACATATCCGAGAGCCTCCCCCCCCCCCCCGCAGATGGGCGACGACAGATTACCTGACTGGAGATGAGGTCCTCGCAGACCGACAGAGCCATCTGAATAGCGTTGGGCTTGTGCGTTACGGAGATGGCGGTGAGCTTGAATTTATCCCTCCCGTAGATCTGGTTGGCTTGGGTCACGGCGTCTTTGAAGACTTGCTCGTATCTCTTCTGGCTCAGGACGGCCCCGATGTTCACAATCTTGGGCTCGCAGCCGGCCCGCGCGCAGGAGCAGCAGAAGAGCACCGCCAGCAGAAACAGACGCATCGTGCGAGCCACCAGACAACCCAGTGTAGCCCGGGTACCTCTCTCTCTGGTGGCGGGTCGGCGTTGCCAACCCCTGGACGGCACGGCTCAGCCCGTTAGCGCACAGCTCGACCCCACGATCCGAGCGGTTCGGTGTGCAGGAATTTTGTGTGTGTGCGTGTGTGTGTGTGTGTGTGTGTGTGTGTGTGTGTGTGTGTGTGTGTTGTTGTTGTTGTTGCAGAATCTAAGTGCAGTGCGAGAGAGCGTGCATGTCCTTTAGGACGTGAGCCGCAACGTCCACGAATAGCCGGGGGGGGAGCGTGGATGAAGAAGCCGAAAGCCGCAGCGTACACCTCTGCCCTACTGCAACATAGTCGCCCCCAGTTTGCAGCCCGAACTTCTTCCGCCTCCGCTGCTTTTGGCCCGAGCGACGAGACGGTCAGAGCGAAGGAGTCAGGGCATATTTCGCGTCGCATCCAAACGGCAGGCAGCCCCTGGTGAGATGCGCGCGTCGCTCGCCGCTCTTCTCCCCGGCGAGGCTCCGCTGTGAAGCGATTTCACTGACGCGACGCTCCCGTGCGCGAGCGGCTGTCCTTGGTGCTGACAGCTGCGCGGGCGCGCCGCGGCGGTCGCGCGCCCCCGACGTCCGCCCCGGTGGAAGGGGAAGCTGAGCGTTAAAAACACAGCTCCTCTTTGCATCGAAATGCCCCGACGGAAATGTCACCCCCCGACGGGACGCGAGAGGCGAGATGACGGGACGGAGACGGGGAGAGAGGAAATCCGGACCGAGACGTAATTAGGCTATTGACGAGAGACCGGTGTCTGCAAAATCGGGAGCATATTTCGCTCATAAGCTTGATTCATATTGTGCGCGCGCGCGTGTGTGTTACATTTTGGACACGTTTTCCAGTATAAACTCTAACCTTGTCGGGACCAGTAGTCGTTATGGGGACATAAGCCCAGTCCTAATGAGGCAATATATCGTTTCTGAGGTCCTGGTTCAGGTTTGGGGTTGGGCAATGAATGGAAGTCAATGCAATGTCCTAACAAGGATAATGTGTGTGTGTGTGTGTGTGTGTGTGTGTGTGTGTGTGTGTGTGTGTGTGTGTGTGTGTGTGTGTGTGTGTGTGTGTGTGTGTGTGTGTGTGTGTGTGTGTTTGTGCTCACTGGATGTGAACCGTGACCCAGGGACAGTTGTGAGGTTTTTGTTGTGAAACACATCAGATGGGGGGGGCGAGGCTGCCCGTTTGCTCACATGTTGAACCCTACAGGCCTCGGTGTATCCCCCCCCACCATGAAGAGTGGAAGGGTAGAATGATATTAATAGCTCCCAGATACCAGATAAACAGCCATGTTGGCCTATCCTCATCATTCGTTATTTCATCTTCCTCATGAAGTGCCTGTCACACCTTGGCAGAAGTGGATTATCACTCTCTTGGCTCCCCAATCGACTCTGTGCATAACTGTAGTCCACTGACTTCCGGGTTCTGCTGCAGCGGTCATACCAGTTTCCTGTTGGCGTGTGCTATTGACATATTTTTCGCGATGCCTGCAAGACTTACCATGGATAAATGTCAACGACATGCAAAAAAAAAAAAAACGTCCACGATTATGAGGATGAGGACACTCATCCTCATAATTGTGGATGAGGAGGAGGACACTCATCCTCATAATTGTGGACGTAGCTGGATATGTACAACTTGAAACTTTCCCCCGTTTGCTGGTCGGTGCAGGCGAAAGTTTGTCGACAGTTCATGTCGTTGACATCCATCCATGGTAAATCTCGCAGGCATCGCCAGTAAACAGGAAACTGGTATGACCGCCGCAGTAGAAACCGGAAGTCAGTGGACTACAGTTATGCACAGAGCCGATTGGAAAAGCCAGCCAGATTAAGGTACTGTAATAATCGCTCGGGTTGTCTTTAAACCCTCCGATATAAAAGGATGGGTCAAATGGATTCGTCTACGTTGACGAATTTCAGTCGAGAAATATCCAAGAGAGGTTTGATTCTGTTCACCGGATGTGCCGGTTTGAAGACATTTCCCCATTCATCCTGATGGTTTCTTCAGCTTCAGTTCTGACACTGGGTGGAGAATCCTCACTATTTATCCCCATGGTAGTGACGCACCTTTTTTTGAGAGAGGATCGCAAGTCACTGTTTTCACAAGGATACGTGACTTTTGATACACCCGAAAACATAAAACATAGAAAATTCAGAGTCCTGTTTTGCAAAGTGTGCATTGAAGTAAATCAGCTCATTGCCGGCAGCAATACCAACATGTACCCTGGCTCTGCCAAAGGGCGGAAGCTCGGTATGGGCTTGGCTAGTGCTTGGATGGGAGACCTCCCGGGAAAACTGAGCTGCTGCCGGAGGTGGTGTTGGTGGGGTCAATAGGGGGCAGTCTTCCCTCTGGGCCCTAATAAAAACAAAATATCCGATCCGGGTGGCATCGTGGCGCAGTTGTTAGCGCGGCCGCTTCACAGCAAGAAGGTCCTGGGTTCGAGCCCCGGGGTTGTCCAACCTTGGGGGGGTCGTCCCGTCCCGGGTCGTCCTCTATGTGGAGTTTGCATGGTCTCCCCGTGTCTGCGTGGGTTTCCTCCGGGTGCTCCGGTTTCCTCCCACAGTCCAAAGACATGTAGGTCGGGTGTGAGTGTGTGGGCCCTGTGATGGACTGGCGGCCTGTCCCGGGGGTCTGCTGGGATAGGCCCCGATAAGCGGCTTGGCTAATGGATGGATGGAAATATCAAGTCCCAACGGCCCAGTGCAGTGACGGGGAGGCACGCTGTGCTGTAGGGGATGCCGTCCTTCGGATAAGACGTCCTGACTCACTGTGGCCATTAAAGATCCCATGGCACTTATCACAAGACGTGGGGGGGGGGGTTCCCCGGTGTCCTGGCAAAATTCTCACCCTGGCTCCCTCCATCTGGCCACCTAATCACCCCCCACCCCACCCCCACCCCCACCCCATGCAACGGGCTCAATGATTCCTCCCTCCCCACTTCAGGCTGATGTGTGGTGCATCGGGTGCTGACACATTGGTGGCGGTTGAAGGGAGTTGCCCCCTCCAACGTGAAGTGCTTTGAGTGTGTAGAAAAGCGCCGTATAATGTTATTATTATTATTATTATTATTATTATTATTATTATTATTATTATTATTATTATTATTATTATTATTATTATTGTGAGGAATCGGGTAATTCCACTGAAGGCAGCGCGCCCCTCGTTTGAGAAGATGTTGAAGTAACCACTCGAGCATGCCCACAGCCACATAGGCAGAAAGAATCAACCTCCTGGTTACCTAGGAAACAAGCCCTCTATCACACACACACACACACACACACACACACACACACACACACACACACACACACACACACACACACACAGGGGATTTTTTCAACATTAGAGAAAAATGCCTTGGTAACCAAGGCTGCTCTTTTTCCCCACACACAGTGAAAATGTGGAAGATGTAGAAATACCTATTTTACTGAGTTTTTCTTTTCTCTTTTCTTTTTTTTTCTTCTTCCAAGTGACAATAGAAGACAGGAAGGGAAGCAGAAACGCCTCAGTCAGACAGATTATGAAGTAGTCAGATAGCGCTCTGCTCCTTTGTTCCTCGTTTTTCGGTTTTAAATATTGAATCCCCTCGGGAGTCCTCGCTCGGACTGCCGCGGTCATAACGTGTGACTGTCAAGACAGATGCCTCGCTAGAAACCCAGACTGAGGAGCTTGTTTGGAAAATGGGACAGTATCATCACTGAGCAGTCTACTGAATTATGAAGATCACAGTGAAGGCTCTCTGGTCCAATGAGCTGATGAATTAGCCATATTATATATATATATATATATATATATATATATATGTGTGTGTGTGTGTGTGTGTGTGTATATGTATATATGTATATATATATATATGTGTGTATATATATATATATATATATATATATATATATATGTGTGTGTATATATGTATGTATATATATATGTGTGTGTGTCTCTGCATGTGTGTGTGTGTGTGTGTGTATATATATATGTGTGTGTATGTGTGTGTATATGTATGTGTGTGTGTATATATATATGTGTATATATGTATGTATATGTATATATATATGTATATATATATATATATATATATATATATATTTATATAATATTAATATCATAAATAATATATCCCTAACCCTAAGTACAAAGATATCAAAATTACCTATCAGCTGCTGGCCTCAAAACATTTTTTAATGACTTGATAACGTTTATCAGTTTCGATGTTTTCAAACATGGACAAAGACGGGGCGTCCGGGTATAGCGTGGCGGTCTATTCCGTTGCCTACCAACACGGGGATCGCCGGTTCGAATCCCCGTGTTACCTCCGGCTTGGTCGGGCGTCCCTCCAGACACAAGTGGCCGCGTCTGCGGGTGGGAAGCCGGATGTGGGTATGTGTCCTGGTCGCTGCACTAGCGCCTCCTCTGGTGGGTCGGGGCGCCTGCTCGGGGGAGGGGTGGATGGCGTGATCCTCCCACGTGCTACGTCCCTCTGGTGAAACGCCTCACTGTCGGGTGAAAAGAAGCGGCTGGCGACTCCACGTGTATGGGAGGAGGCATGTGGTAGTCTGCAGCCCTCCCCGGATCGGCAGTGGGGGCGGTGCAGCGAGAGGGGTAATTGGCCGGATACAATTCGGGAGAAAAAGCCCCTCCCCCCCAAAAAAATAATATTCTATATCAATTCAAAATGACATAGGTCAGGTGAATCGGCCATACTGAATTGTCCCTGTGTGTGTGTGTGTGTCTGTATGTGTGTGTGTGTGTGTGTGTGTGTGTATGTGTGTGTGTGTCGGCCCTGTGATGGCCCGGCGGCCTGTCCAGGGTGTCTCCCCGCCTGCCGCCCAGTGACTGCTGGAATAGGCTCCAGCATCCTTGGCACCCTGAGGGCAGGATATGCGGTTCAGATAACGGATGGATGGATGGATGGATGAAATAAAAATCACGTTTGGCATTCTTGCTGGAACACCGCCAGTACTGCACTGTATAGTGCAGTACTTAGAAGAAAACCTAAAAGAAGGAAAAAAAAGACGGAAAAAACAAATATATCGAGTTAACCTGCACTTACGAGTCTGGAAATTGTATTTGGCCCATGCGGCACTGAATGGTGCATCTTATGAGGCCGCTGTCAGCAGGGTGCCAGCCACTGCCAGTGTTTATTAAACTCGCCACAGCATCCAGCCCTCTCCTTATAAGAGGTAAAGAAACCCTCCCTGTCCCTCCTCCACCCTACCCACCCCCTCCACCACTCACACATCAATAAAGCTCGACCAATCTGCAATGCAGCCATTATATAATGTTGTTCACCGTCAGAGGAAAAAACAGGTAATGGAGTTACACCTTAAGGGACAACACGCTCTCCAGACTCTCGAGCTTTGCGAGGCTGCAAATCCCATGCAAACAGGAATTCGCACCGACACATATGAGTGTAGACATGCATAAAGAAATGAACAGGATCTGCACTTTATCGCAAGCAGCTGCGATGCACACACATTTACGCCCACCTATGGAAACGCGCACACACATTCTTGTACTTCTATCTTTGTGAGGACCCTTCATCGACTGTATTCGTTCTCAGCTCTTAACCCTAACCCCAAACACCAGAACAACATGCCTAACCTTAACGAACACCTTTATCTTAACCCTCATCCTAATCGGACTTTAACCGAAAAGCCAAGTCGCTACCCTAAAATAGATCCTAAACGAAGTGAGGACCGGTCAAAATGTCCTCTCTTTGCACACATATCTTCACTCTGGCGGTCACACTGAGCCTCACAAAGACAGAAGGACAAGAACACGCACACACACATGCGCACACACATTCCACCCACACGGAAGAAATCCCGACTCATGCATGCACCTCCCACCCACTTGGACAGTTGTAGAGTGACACATAAATGTGTTTGTCGTTCCGTGTGTGTGTGTGTGTGTGTGTGTGTGTGTTTGTGTGAGAGTGCAAATGGACGTGTGACAGAACAATGTAGGAGTGTGTGTGTGTGTGTGTGTGTGTGTGTGTGAGAGAGAGAGAGAGAGAGATAGTCTAGTCAGTTAAGGCAAAATGGCTGCAAAAAGTCATTCACATTTGAGCCTATGTTTTTCTGTTAATTTAGAGTCCAATAAAGAAAAAAATGCAAGGAGCCCAAAATTTTAGGTGGGGGAAGTCTCTGAAATGGCCACGCCCACTTTTTAGGCCTGGAAATCAGTATCTCGGCTCCTGAATGTCGCAGAGAGCTGATCATGGGCTCAAAAGAAGCAGAAGCACCACATTTATATAAGCATTATGAACAAACATATACCCCAAAACCTTTACTTTTTCAGATATTTTAAGAAAACTAATTTTTACTGGTCACGTTTCACGTATCAGCTCCTGAAGGTTGTAAAAAGCTATATTTGACATGAAGGAAGGCCTCTCAAGGGAGAGAAGATTTTCCAGGGACATTAACCCTAACACACCGGGCTTGGAAACAGTGTTGGAGGAATATCTGAGCGTAATGGAGCAGAAGGTCTTTAAGGAGTCTCGTCGCCCTCTACAGACCATCAATGTTGAAGAAGTTGACGCAGAGCTAAAAGTCGTGTTTCAGAAAAGCATGGAAGAGGAAGAAGAGTTTTTGATGGTGGCTATGAAGAACATTGGATCTGATGCATTACAGCCTGTTACTTGGACCTGTCACCATGCTTCAAAGGAACGTGACCAGACAGATGTTCCCAAAACAATCAACTGCATCCTGCCAGTGATTGACCATGCTAGCAACACTGAACACCTTCAGCTCCATGTCATGAGAATAGCAGTATCATACACAAGATATCTTAACCCAGGCCAGGTTGCAGTGGGTGGATCCGATCAGCCGCTTTATGCCATCAAGAAGATGATACAGTGGGCCATGGGGGAAGAGTTTTCTCATTCATACTTCGCATTCATGGGTGGGCTGCACCTTGAGAAGGTTTCTCTTGTCTGTGTTGGGCAGTTGATAAAAGGAACTGGCCTTGATACCATCTTAACCTCAGCTAATCTGAATATCACAGGTCTGACAACTGCTGTCTGCGATGTGAATTCCATAAAGAAGGCTAGATACTGTATTCAACTCCTGGCTGTGGTGCTGGCCAAGAAGAGAGATGAAGCATTTCAGGCAAAACGTCTAGAGGACAACAGTTTGACTTGGAGTAACTGGGTGGCCAATGAAAACAGCCCCATGTTTCACTACTGGAACAATGTTGTTGACACAATCAAGAAGGTTCTTATCTTCATAAGATCCTTTCGAGAGGCAAACTTCATCATGATGATCAGTGCACTTGAGCAGCTCATTCCTCTTTTCTTTGCACTTGATCATACACACTATGCCAGATGGGCATCAGTGTTTCTTCAGGATCTCAAAGAGCTCAAATGGAGACACCCATACTTGTTCAAGGAATTTCTTTCAGGCTCTTTCACAGTAAACACCAGAGACAACCCATTCTCAAAGATTGCATGTGATCAAAAGCAGGAACATAACATAAAGGTCATCAAGTCTGACACTGGATATGTTGATATCATCAATCGGGAAGATCAAGAGTTCTTCAGGAAACTCGAACTTGCGCTACCCGAAATCCAGCGCTACCTAGATGAGGTCGAAGGTCAAGATCCATCACACGGGCACAAAGAAATGCTGGATTCCTTCAAGGAAACATTTTCAAGCCACACACTCAAGGTGTACCAGGGTATCCTTACCAACCCGTTCGATGAAGCTCAGTTCATGAGGTTGAACTCATCCATTCCCTTCCTAGATGTCATAAGTAAAGACTCCAGTTTTGTCTTTACAGTCGGCAAAACTCAGCATGACCAGTTTGTGCAGGAGCGAATTGTATTAAGTAAGAAGGATGTCAATGCAACCATCTCACGAAATGCCCTGAAACTCCCAAGTTCATGTGCAAAAGTCCAACTCGCTAGCCCTGCAATCAAGCCACCCAAAGGAACCTTTGCAAAGCTGAAGGAGGCCTGCAGATCAAGAGAAGAAGAGACAAGGAAGTTATTTGGTGGTGAATTCACAGGTGAAACTAATTGATATAAAGTCAGTTATTCAAATATTTTAGATGTTACTTAAGTCTTACCAGATTTTTAATACAGTGATATTCATTGATTCAATTTCACATTCAAGTTAATTGATTTGACAGTAAGCCCAAGAGTTACACTTAGCTTAACTATTCATTTCAATTTCAGGTTTACCCGACGCCTTGTCAACAAAGGATGGAGATATTTATCATAGCCAAAAGTCTCAAATTCTTAAAGACATCGGTGTACAAGTTCAATCTACATCCTCAGAAGGACTTGTGATAGATTTGTCTGTGCAAGTACGAATCATGGCAAAGTCTCTCACCAAAGGCATGACATTCCAAGACTTTGTAATCAAAGTGTTGAACAGCATTGCCAGGATCGGTCATGAGAAGAAAGCCAATCGTATTGACATTGTGGCTGACCTCTACCAGAATATGAGTATCAAGACTGCGACTAGGAAGAACCGGGGATCAGCAGGTAGTTCACAGATGGCTTTCAGTGAGAATGACACCATGCCAGAATCTAAGCAATTCTTTGAAGCTTTTCTGTCTAATGTAGACAACAAAGTAGCCCTGAATCTAATGTTCGCCAGGATTGCTAAGGCACAAGCGTGGAACTGGGACAAGGAGTTCAGCATCACCTACGGCAGAAAGGTGCTTGCAAACTTCGGCGAAAGCTTCGAGATCCAGCTTTATGACAGCATAGATATGCTTGAGGAGGCTGACAACCGCATCGTTTGCCATGTGATGCACATGCTAAACAAGGGGATCAAGTCAGTTACAGTTAGAACAGTCGACTCCGATGTGGTAGTCATCCTACTAGGGTTCACTACACAGTTCCTATCAGTATGTAATGACTTGCAACTTATAGTTGACTTTGCAGTTCCTGGCAAACGCCAATTCTACTCAATCACAGAAGCACACAAGAAGCTTGGTGGAGATGTGGCCGATGTCATGCCTGTGTTCCATTCTTTTAGTGGCTGTGATTCTGTGAGCGCCTTCTTTGGCCACTCAAAGACTGCTCAATACAAAGCCTGGATAAACCACAGTAAGTCCACAGAACTCACTGCTGCTTTGAGAGGACTAAGTTGCTGCCCTAGTATCGAGACAGTTAAGGAAAGCATGGAAGTTATTGAGCCCTGGGTAATGAGCTGGTACAACAAGACTGGACTGTACAACTGTGTCAGTATAGATGAGCTCAGATTCCAGCTGTTCAAGCACTCAGTTAATGATGAGCTGAGAGACCTACCCCCAAGTCAGGATGCGCTTCTACAGCATCTGTTGAGAGCTACATTCCAGGCAGGATGGCTGTGGGGAAACAGCCTGCTACAAATCCCTTGTCCCCCTGTCATTGAATGGGGTTGGACTACCGAAGGAGAGGAACTCTTCGTCAAGTGGAGCACAGTTTCCACAAGAGATACATTGTCTCAAGTAACAGGGGTGTGTAGTTGCAGATCTAATAAGTGTACCTCATGTTCTTGTGCTGGCAGAGGGATGAAATGTCTCATTTATTGCAAGTGCCTCAGCAAGTGTTTGAACCCAGTCTGATGGGATGTGTGAGGTTAAAATAAAGATTTTTTTGGACCTCACATGGTTTGCTTTGTTTCTTTGGTGGTTACTGGGTTCCTCCTCTTATAACAAAGAGTCAACTTGAATACTAGCACTCCATGAGTAGATGTAACACTTTTACTCAAACAAACTGTATAGCCTTCTTGCACAGATTTGGCTAAAGTTGATTGCATGCTGCTGATCAATTCAATGGAAAAAAGAACATGTTCATGAATAGCTCAAAACGTGAAGGTTTTAGGGCATACAGTATATTTGTTCAGAGCACTAATATAAATAGTTATTTCCACATCTTTTGAGCCCAATATCAACTCGGGGCAACCTCCGAGAGCTGAGCCTGCGATATAGTCCCAGGGCTAAAAAGTGGGCGTGGCCAGGTATGTGACCAGTGAAAATTAGTTTTTTGTAAATACCTGAAAAAGTAAAGGTTTTGGGGTATATGTTTGTTCATAATGCTTATATAAATGTGGTGCTTCTGCTTCTTTTGAGCCCATGATCAGCTCTCTGCGACATTCAGGAGCCGAGATACTGATTTCCAGACCTAAAAAGTGGGCGTGGCCATTTCAGAGACTTCCCCCACCTAAAATTTTGGGCTCCTTGCATTTTTTTCTTTATTGGACCCTAAATTAACAGAAAAACATTGGCTCAAATGTGAATGACTTTTTGCAGCCTTGACCCCATATTTGCCCTTAACTGACCAGACTAAGAGAGAGGGAGAGCTTTCACACACCTTTACTTCTACATGCTTACACACTTGGCCTGATAATGCTACACATTTGTCTGCACATCGCTTGCTGGCAGCTATCAAGTCATTCTCTGCATGAAGGCCCATGTATATTTAAAACACGTGTGTGTGTGTGTCTGAGTGGGACACGCGTTAAGAGCGCTATGAGGGAGATTAAAGGCCTCCACTCTTCCACGGTGGACAGAAATTCAGGTGGAAATCGATCGAGGGGCGTTTTGTGTGCAGTTCATCTCCACAGATGTGGCGGGAGTGTGGCGTCCGCAGAAGTCGGTTGGCTGGAAGGTTTGAAGGTTCATCCATTTAAGGTGCGCCATCACCAGCGAGGGTCTCAGCACGCCTCACATTCAGAAGACAACAAGGGGTGACACAATGCGAGGGTTAAGCTGTAAAACAGTAATGATAATAATCAAAATGATAATAAAATGTACAGAAATAATGACAAATTATACTTGTTGTACAATAGAACGTGTTTAAAAAAACAGACCCAGATACATAAAAGCTAAGAATGGGATCAGGAACACTTTGTTATTTCATTTTAAACGAATTATCGTTTCCCTCAGCCCACAGCAGTGCAACACAAAGACGAAAACACGTATCCGAAAATTACAAGCACACATGCTGTATCAAACTGCAGAGACAAATCACCGTCCAAGACAACGAACGCAGGATGACCGTCGGAACCGCCGGTCTGCAGGGGCTAGCTGTTAGCTTAGCCCGCCCCACTTCCGCGTTCTGCCAGACCGCCCCCGGTGTGGAGGTGGGCCTGGGCCCACCGGACGCCACAGACCAGGCTCCCCCCAGCCGATCCAACACCAGCTCTCCCAGCCAGACGCCTCGACGACACCAGAAACACAGTCAACACCTGTGAGGCCGCCGCCAGACCACCCTCACGCCGGTCTGCATGGTGTAGCAGCAGACCAGGCTCTCCCAGCCATCAAAGATATGAACTTGACGCAGACGTGGACAAAGACACTGCATGGACAGTACTGGGTGAGGCCGCTGCAAGCGTAAGTTGGCGCCGCCATCTTCTCACGCCGGTACTGGGTGAGGCCGTTATAAACGTGAATTCGCACCGCCATCTTCTCACGCCGGTACTGGGTGAGGCCATTATAACATGAATTCGCGCCGCCATCTTCTCACACCGGTCCTGGGTGAGGCCGTTATAACATGAATTCGCGCCGCCATCTTCTCACACCGGTACTGGGTGAGGCCGTTATAAACGTGAATTCGCGCCGCCATCTTCCCACACCGGTACTGGGTGAGGCCATTATAACGTGAATTCGCGCCGCCATCTTCTCACACCGGTACTGGGTGAGGGCGTTATAAACGTGAATTCGTGCCGCCATCTTCCCACACCGGTACTGGGTGAGGCCGTTATAAACGTGAATTCGCGCCGCCATCTTCTCACACCGGTACTGGGTGAGGCCGTTATAAACTTGAATTCGCGCCGCCATCTTCTCACACCGGTACTGGGTGAGGCCGTTATAAACTTGAATTCGCGCCGCCATCTTCTCACACCGGTACTGGGTGAGGCCGTTATAAACTTGAATTCGCGCCGCCATCTTCTCACGCCGGTACTGGGTGAGGCCGTTGTAACTTGAATTCACGCCGCCATCTTCTCACACCGGTACTGGGTGAGGCCGTTATAAACGTGAATTCGTGCCGCCATCTTCTCACACCGGTACTGGGTGAGGCCGCTGCAAACGTAAGTTGGCGCCGCCATCTTCTCACACCGGTACTGGGTGAGGCCGTTATAAACGTGAATTCGCGCCGCCATCTTCTCACGCCGGTTCTGGGTGAGGCCGTTGTAACGTGAATTCACGCCGCCATCTTCTCACACTGGTCCTGGGTGAGGCCGTTCTTCTCACGCCGGTACTGGGTGAGGCCGTTATAACGTGAATTCACGCCGCCATCTTCTCACACCGGTACTGGGTGAGGCCGTTATAAACGTGAATTCGCGCCGCCATCTTCTCACACCGGTACTGGGTGAGGCCGTTATAAACGTGAATTCGCGCCGCCATCTTCTCACACCGGTACTGGGTGAGGCCGTTATAAACTTGAATTCGCGCCGCCATCTTCTCACACCGGTACTGGGTGAGGCCGTTATAAACTTGAATTCGCGCCGCCATCTTCTCACACCGGTACTGGGTGAGGCCGTTATAAACTTGAATTCGCGCCGCCATCTTCTCACGCCGGTACTGGGTGAGGCCGTTGTAACTTGAATTCACGCCGCCATCTTCTCACACCGGTACTGGGTGAGGCCGTTATAAACGTGAATTCGTGCCGCCATCTTCTCACACCGGTACTGGGTGAGGCCGTTATAAACGTGAATTCGTGCCGCCATCTTCTCACACCGGTACTGGGTGAGGCCGCTGCAAACGTAAGTTGGCGCCGCCATCTTCTCACACCGGTACTGGGTGAGGCCGTTATAAACGTGAATTCGCGCCGCCATCTTCTCACGCCGGTTCTGGGTGAGGCCGTTGTAACGTGAATTCACGCCGCCATCTTCTCACACTGGTCCTGGGTGAGGCCGTTCTTCTCACGCCGGTACTGGGTGAGGCCGTTATAACGTGAATTCACGCCGCCATCTTCTCACACCGGTACTGGGTGAGGCCGTTATAACGTGAATTCGCGCCGCCATCTTCTCACACCGGTACTGGGTGAGGCCGTTATAACGTGAATTCGCGCCGCCATCTTCTCACGCCGGTACTGGGTGAGGCCGTTATAAACGTGAATTCGCGCCGCCATCTTCTCACACCGGTACTGGGTGAGGCCGTTATAAACGTGAATTCGCGCCGCCATCTTCCCACACCGGTACTGGGTGAGGCCGTTATAAACGTGAATTCGCGCCGCCATCTTCTCACACCGGTACTGGGTGAGGCCGTTATAAACGTGAATTCGCGCCGCCATCTTCTCACACTGGTCCTGGGTGAGGCCGTTGTAACGTGAATTCACGCCGCCATCTTCTCACACCGGTACTGGGTGAGGCCGTTATAACGTGAATTCCCGCCGCCATCTTCTCACACCGGTACTGGGTGAGGCCGTTATAAACGTGAATTCGCGCCGCCATCTTCTCACACCGGTACTGGGTGAGGCCGTTATAAACGTGAATTCACGCCGCCATCTTCTCACGCCGGTACTGGGTGAGGCCGTTATAAACGTGAATTCGCACCGCCATCTTCTCACACCGGTACTGGGTGAGGCCGCTGCAAACGTAAGTTGGCGCCGCCATCTTCTCACACCGGTACTGGGTGAGGCCGTTATAAACGTGAATTCGCGCCGCCATCTTCTCACGCCGGTTCTGGGTGAGGCCGTTGTAACGTGAATTCACGCCGCCATCTTCTCACACCGGTACTGGGTGAGGCCGTTATAACGTGAATTCACGCCGCCATCTTCTCACACCGGTACTGGGTGAGGCCGTTATAACGTGAATTCGCGCCGCCATCTTCTCACACCGGTACTGGGTGAGGCCGTTATAAACGTGAATTCGCGCCGCCATCTTCTCACACCGGTACTGGGTGAGGCCGTTATAAACGTGAATTCGCGCCGCCATCTTCTTACACCGGTACTGGGTGAGGCCGTTATAACATGAATTCGCGCCGCCATCTTCTCACACCGGTACTGGGTGAGGCCGTTATAAACGTGAATTCGCGCCGCCATCTTCTCACACCGGTACTGGGTGAGGCCGTTATAAACTTGAATTCGCGCCGCCATCTTCTCACACCGGTACTGGGTGAGGCCGCTGCAAACGTAAGTTGGCGCCGCCATCTTCTCACACCGGTACTGGGTGAGGCCGTTATAAACGTGAATTCGCGCCGCCATCTTCTCACGCCGGTACTGGGTGAGGCCGTTGTAACGTGAATTCACGCCGCCATCTTCTCACACCGGTACTGGGTGAGGCCGTTATAAACGTGAATTCACGCCGCCATCTTCTCACACCAGAAGCGGAAAAATGGCTGTAATAAAGAGAGTAAAGATAGGTTTTCAGTCCGGACTCTTCAATATTGATAGAAGAAACTTACTGAACAAATGCAGGAGGTGTGTTTTTAAAGATTAGGAGCGTGGTGGGTGAATGATTTGCCCCCAACAGGTTTTTGGAGTCAGTTGTTTGATTCGTCAGGTGTGGTGGTGCTAAACCATTCAGTGCTTTATATGTTAGAAGTTGGTTATATCAAATCAAGTTGCACCTGATTCAGTTCCTTTGGATAACTGTGACCTGGATGAATGAGAACATTCCCAGACTTGATATGTTAGAAGGAAAAACTTGAACTCTGCTCGGGCTTGGGAGGAGCAAGGCTATCCGTAGTCTGCCAGGGTTGTGAAATGACAGAATCAGGAATCTCGTGATTGAAATCTTTGAAACGGACTGCCCTGCCACGTCCCCCGCTGCCCGACTGATGTGTTTCTCATGTAGTGTGAAGTCTTGGGTTGAATTATTGATGTGCGAGTCCTCCGACGCTTGCTTGTCCCAATACTCGGATGAAGTATTTATGTTGCACAGAGGACATCTTTTTCCGGAGCAGATGTTGTCTTTACCTAAAACACGCAACTTATGTATTTGTGCATATGCACCAATCAGCCAAAACATTAAAACCACCTGCCCAATATTGTGTAGGTCCCCCTCCTGCTGCCAAAACAGCTCTGACTCACCGAGGCATGGACTCCGCAAGACCTCTGAAGGTGTCCTCTGGTATCTGGCACCAAGACGTTAGCAGCAGATACTTTGTGTCCTCTAAGTTGTCAGGTGGGGCCTCCGTGGATCTGACATGTTTTTCTAGCACATCCTACAGAATCTCGATTGGACTGACATCTGGGGAAATTGGAGGCCAAGACAACATCCTGAACTCTTTGTCATGTTCCTCAAACCATTCCCAAACAAATGTTTGCAGTGTGGCAGGGTGCACTAGCCTGCTGAAAGAGGCCGCTGCCATCACCGTTGCCGTGAAGGAGTGTAGGTAGGGGGTATGTGTCAAAGTCACATCCACATGAATACCAGGACCCAAGGTTTCCCAGCAGAAAATTGCCCGAAGCATCACACTGCCTCTGCCTTCTTGCCTTCTCCCCATAGTGCATCCTGGAGCCCTCTCTTCCCCCAGGTAAACACCCGGCCGTCTACATGATGTAAAAGAAAACATAGTTCATCAGACCAGGCCACCTGCCTCCATTGCTCCATGGTCCAGTTCTGACGCTCACGGGCCCATTGTAGGCACGTTCGGTGGTGGACAGGGGTCATCGTGGCCACTCTGACCGGTCTGCAGCTACGCAGCTGCATACACAGCAAGCTGTGATGTACTGTGTGTCCTGGCACCTGTCCATCATAGACAGCATTAACGTTTTCAGCAGTTTGAGCTACAGCAGCTCTTCTGTGGGATCGGACCAGACGGGCTAGCCTTCGCTCCCCATGCACAATGAGCCTTGTACGCCCATGACCGTGTCGCCGGTTCAGTGGTTGTCCTTCCTTGGACCACTTTTTGTATGTGCATATATATATATATATATATATATATATATATATATATATATATATATATATATGTGTGTGTGTGTGTGTGTGTATATATGTGTGTGTGTGTATATATATGTATATATATGTGTGTATATATATATATGTGTGTGTATATATATGTATGTATATATATATATATATATATATATATATATATATATATATATATATATATATATATATATATATATATATATATATATATAAATATATGGCCCTGTGATGGACTGGCGGCCTGTCCGGGGTGTCTCCCCACCTGCTGCCCAATGGCTGCTGGGATAGGCTCCAGCATCTCCGCGACCCCAATTGGGATAAGCGGCTTGGATAATGGATGGATGGATATACTGTGTGTGTGTGTGTGTGTGTGTGTGTGTGTGTGTGTGTGTGTGTGTGTGTGTGTGTGTGTGTACGTATATATTATATATATATATGTGTGTGTGTGCATAATATATACGTATATTCGTATATATTATACATATATATGTTATATATGTATGTATGTATAATATATATATACATTCACACCTATAGGTATAAGACATATACCTACACACGTATATATAATATTATATAAAATATAATGTATATACACACATACACACACACACACACACACACACACACACACACACACACACACACACACACACACACACACACACACACACACACACATATTTATTTATTTATTGTTAAAAGAAACACTCAACGGTAGGGAAAGTGCTCAACAAATAAGGAGCAAAATAATCCAGTGAGTCAAGTATATTCTTTATGAGACAGTACGAGCCTGTTTCATGCCCTATATCAACCATCACAGCTGATGGATGATATAGGGCATTGGGAAAACGGTGACAAACACAGCAAAGGAGAGACGACTCTTTAAGTTCTCTCTTCAGAGAGCCAGCTCTCGGTTATCAGGGGTATATGTCATTTCAGAGGTAGTATAGCAGCCTCACTTTTGCTGATAGATGACACACATGACGCTAAAGGTAGCAGTACCTATTAAACATGCAAGACAAAATTCTTCACATTGCATATTCATCTTTATTATACTTCTGAGTGGATCAAAACATGTTGCAACAAACACCCTTCAGGTGCATAACACACAGTATATCGGTTCTTTTCTGTATACTTTAGGAGTACTGCCCACTAAGAAAACTCTCAGACTCACATGGCAGTACGTGTTACAGTAACGAATGTGGATTTGTGGTTAGTGTATACATGGAGCGTGATGTGCACTGTGTCTTATCCATATGTGGACATCGAGGGTCCTTTAGCATGGTGTCTGATGCCCTCCTGCGCTGTTTCCATATGCTCTGTAAGATACCCAAACTGTTATTGTGTCTCCATATCATGGCCCCAAGACAAAAGTTGCGTTTCAACTCAACCTGCCCAAATATTTAATATATATATACATATATATATATATATATATATATATATATATATATATAGAGAGAGAGAGAGAGAGAGAGAGAGAGAGAGAGAGAGAGAGAGAGAGAGAGAGATCGATCGATCGATCGATCGATCGATCTATCTATCTATCTATCTATCTATCTATCTATCTATCTATCTATCTATCTATCTATCTATCTATCTATCTATCTATCTATCTATCTATCTATCTATCTATATATAATTAAGACAATAATGTTCCTGCAGATCTTATCGCTTCAAGCAGTGTCTAGAATCATACATGTCAAGAATTAATATAGATGGGCGTCCGGGCAGCATAGCGGTCTATACCGTTGCCTACCAACACGGGGATCGCTGGTTCGAATCCCCGTGTTACCTCCGGCTTGGCCGGACGTCCCTACAGACACAATTGACCGTGTCTGTGGGTGGGAAGCCAGATGTGGGTGTGTGCCCTGGTCGCTCCACTAGCGCCTCCTCTAGTCGGTCGGGGCGCTTGTTCGGGGAGGGCGAACTGGAAGGAATAGCGTGATCCTCCCACGCGCTACGCCCCCCTGGTGAAACTCCTCCCTGTCAGGTGAAAAGAAGCGGCTGGTGACTCCACATGTATCGGAGGAGGCACGTGGTAGTGTGCAGCCCTCCCCGGATGTGCAGAGGGGGGTGGAGCAGCGACCGAGGGGGGGACTCGGAAAATAGGGTAAATTGGCCAAGTACAATTGGGGAGAAAAAGGGGGAGGGGGGGGAGCCACAAAAAAAGAGGGGAAAAAAACCACGTTGACTGTCAGCATCCCTCATTTCTACTAGAATCTGGCGGGGTCTTTGATACCCCACGTGGTGCAACCCGCACACATCATCCCTAACGAACCCGGGGGGGGTCATCAGGCGTTTCGGCTCTTAACATCAGACACCCTCACCCAATCAACCCAGCCGGGGGGGGGGGGTGTGATCCAGCGCCGACTTGTGTCCAGGTGGCGCATTACGCCACGCGACGCGTCACCCCTCTTCACCCAAACTTCTGTTCAGGCCGAGCTTAAATCCTCTGCTCGGCCCTCAGCGCTTTCATCATACACTTTACTGTTGAGCCGGTCCCGGTAGGTCCCCCTACGTCACCCTGGTGGTAAAGGAGCACCACTGTCAGTCCCGAGCCTCAGCCGGGTTTTCTTAAGCCATAAATAAATAAAATGGATGGAGCTGGTTTGCCAGGGCTCCTTTGGGTGGAGTATGAAAAAAAGACCTGGCCTCGCTGCTGCTGCATCAGAGGGGGGGGGGGGGACACGGACTGCTCGGCAGAGAAGTAGGTCAGAGAGGGGAACACGGTACTGGACCGACACACTGCAAAGGCGTCGTGAGTTGTGCCGCTGAAACGGACGGCTGCCATTTGTTCCACCTCCTCTCACACGACTACACGTCTTACATGTCTTTCTTTTCTTTTTTACAGGAAACGGAAGACACTATACTTTCATACAGTGTCCTCAAATATCAAATGATCGAATCCAGGTAATACACGCGTCCCAATCCATCTCTGTTGGGAGATGAATTATTCCCACGTGCTCACACATCTGGTAGGTGGATTTTGTCAGTGCACAGTAGTCTTGATCAAAAATGAACTCAGCAGTCAAAGGCTGGGTCCGGATTTGTTAGACTACGTGATCTGACGGTTTTGGACGGTGGATTAATGGAACAGCTGAAGGAGGACACAAAAAGAACAGCGTGTTGAACGAGAACAAACTGAAAGGAAAAAAAATAATAATTAAAATATTACCTGACGCTATCAGCCCAGCACTTAAGCGTGAGTGCAGTCTGTCAGCTGCCGTTATGTCCAACATCTCAAGAGAGGTCGTGTCTTCAATGAAAATGCAAATTAAATTATAATCCATACCGGATGTCTTTTTTTTAAAAAATATATATTACTCGTTTGTTTAGCACAGATACATAACTCATCCATCCACCCATTCCGTCCATTATCCAAGCCGCTTATTCGGATTGGGGGCGCGAGGATGCTGGAGCCTATCCCGGGTCACCTGACCTACAGGTCTTTGGACTGTGGGAGGAAACCGGAGCACCCGGAGGAAACCCACGCAGACTCGGGGAGGACATGCACACTCCATACAGACGACCCCCCCAAGGATGGACAACCCCCGGGGTTCGAACCCGGGACCTTCTTGCTGCGCTGCGCCACCGTGCCGTCCCCTAGACACATAACCACATCTTATTAATAGTTCATGTTTTGTTCAAAGCGAAGCGTCTCAAGTGGGAATCGCGACGGGAAGAAACGTGTAAACTAAACAGCCAATCAGCAGCAGTAGAAGCGTCAGGAAGACGGCTGCAGAGAAACAGCGCGAGCGGTCCCTCGTCAGCCTCAGCATTCTCAGAAGACAAGAAGGGCAGAGGGCAAAGCCACACACGCGTCTCTGCGTGCGCGCTTCCGGGTGTTGCTCCAACCCAGCGCAGCACGACCACGTGGCCTGTGCGGTCTGGTGTCCGGGTGCTCGAGTGTCACGTCCAGGGCTTGTGAGGCCAGGAGCTAGGGCCGCTCCCGGGTCATAGACACTGTTACTGTACACCTCCTCCTGCATTTTCTGGATCTCCCACCTTGGGAACGGGGTGTTCTGTCGGCAGAGAGGGCACTGCACTCGGCTGGGGTCGTTCGCCCGTTTCTGGATGCCAACCAGGCAGCGATGGCAAACGGTGTGGTCACAGTTTAGTAGCGCCATGCCGTGATCTCCCTGCGAGTCGAAGGGCTCGCTGCAGATGGGGCATTCGTGCCTGACGCTGTTGTCACTGCCCCGACTCCTGACACTCCCGCTGCGCCGAGGCTGATCCGCCTTGTCAAATTCCCGCTCTGGTGGAACAGATGTCTTCTGGTCATCCCCATCTGTCGGGATTTGCGTGCCCGCCTCGCCGTTCTGCCTCAGCTCACGCGGGCCGAAGTGCTGCGGATGCTCAAGCAGGGGCTCGAAGACCGATTCCCTCTCCTCCTCGCGCTTCTTCGCCTCCTCGGACGTGGCTAAGAATTGCGCTCGAGAGCAGTCCCCTTCCAAAACGGGCAGGTGGTTTTCCTCGAGCGCCACGTTGTCTCGCTCTCTCGTTTCAAATACAGCCGCATCCATGTTTCATAAGTGAGATATTTTTTTCATGTGTTGCGTTTAACCCAGCAGTCGAGAGTGTGCTAATGGAGCAAATGCACAGTATGTTTACTTGGCAGGGCAAGTCTACTTTCTTCCCTGAACTGAGTGTTGACATAATGCTCGTGCTGGAATAAAAGCAACGCGGCGCTCGCGCCGTGAAACCCGCTGACGTGATAAGCATGTTCCCGGATAAGGGGTGATAAGCCAAATTCATAAGCCACATCGCAGCGCCGCTGGCCAAGTGGTACAATGAATGTTGCACCATTCCAGTCAATTTAACGTGTCAAGGGACTCAGAGCCGTGTTAAAGTTTTGCCAGCACAGCAGCGCATGAGCACACACATTAGAGCGGAGAGTACATTTATTCGGCAGATTTGCATATATATTAGGTTTGTAGATCACACAGTTACAAAAATAACGTTGAATATTGAAAAAGGAAGAGCAGAAAAAGGAAGTTTAATCGGACACTGGCGTGAGATACTGTGCTTCTTAGCTCTGCTGGCTGATTGCTTGGCGAGCTGCCCCTCTTCTGTCACCCACCTTGGCATTTAGACGCTATTGTCCATCCATCCATTTTCCAAGCCGCTTATCCTAATTAGGGGATGCTGGAGCCTATCCCAGCAGTCGCTGGACGGCAGGCGGGGAGACACCCTGGACAGGGCGCCAGTCCATCACAGGGCCGACACATTCACACCTATAGGGACAATTTATTCACCTGACCTACATGTCTGTGGACGGGCTATGGGAGGAAACCGGAGCACCCGGAGGAAACCCGCCGCGGACACGGGGAGAACATGCAAACTCCACACAGAGAACGACCTAGGATGACCCCCCTAGGGTTGGACATCCCCGGGGTTCGAACCCAGGACTTTCTTGCTGTGAGGCAAAAGCGTTAACCACTGGGCCGCCGTGGAGTGCTGTACAATTCAAAGAGCGCCATTCCTTTAGCAAAGGCAATATGCCGTCACGCATCAGAACAGACACAAAAGTGTCACAAAGCCAGTGGCGCCCCCAAGGGGTTGCCGTGATACTATCCCTGCCCCCCCCTCGCTGCCCCCCCCAGCCACGAGTCGCATATGCAGACTATGCGTCTGATTATGCATAATATGCTTCTATCTGATATTTTACATTAGGTGCTGTTCATGGTGTGCCACCCCAAGATTTTCAGTGGCCCCCCTTTGGCCACGCCTATGAAACATGTCTGGGGGCGCCACTGCACAAAGCCTGACAGCACTGCAGTAATCCGCGATGCAGTCAATAAATAATCGGTGATCACTGACGGGAGCGGCCAAGCAAGCAAAAGGACACACAAACAGGGGGGGCTGCACGGCGCTGATGTACGACCGCATCCGACTCCCCTACTACGTACAGAGGTGCAGCAAGGGTGGTGGTCAAACACATCTGCATCACCACTGGCGCAGCGCCCTTTCTGTCCAAACTCAGAACGTATCAGGCCTGAAGGGAAGTCACGCTTTATCACGTGCGGTCAACGTGCTTTACAGGTGAAAAGGTCACTGCTAATTGAAAAGTATTCAAATTCACAGCCGTGAGTTAATTCTCAGAATTATGTTAAAAGTGTGGAGATTTTTTCCATCCACCGGAATCTGCAGTTTCATCAACAGTATATTATTTATAGATTTAAAATGATCTCCTTTTATGTGTGTGTGTGATAAAATTAAGCTTGCCTACCAACACGGGGATCGGCGGTTCGAATCCCCGTGTTACCTCCGGCTTGGTCGGGCGTCCCTACAGACACAATTGGCCGTGTCTGCGGCTGGGAAGCCGGATGTGGGTGTGTGCCGTGGTCGCCGCGCTAGCGCCCCCTCTGGTCAGTTGGGGGGGGGGCGCCTGATCAGGGGGGAGGGGGGACTGGGGGGGAATAGCGTGATCCGCCCACGCACTACGTCCCCCTGGTGAAACTCCTCACTGTCAGGTGACTCCACATGTATCGGAGGAGGCACGTGGTCGTCTGCAGCCCTCCCCGGATCGGGGTGGAGGATGGCTCGGAAGAGTGGAGTAATTGGGCGGATACAATTGGTGAGGAAAAATCCAGAAAAGGAACAAAAATGAATCTCGTGTCGGGACTTTTCATCTTGAAGGTATATTGTACCATCTCAGAAAAACTGATATGATTTGTTCAATTTCTGTAAGCTATTTACACAGATTTCCAGAATTATCTCAATAGCATTAAAATTCTAACGCACACAAAACAAAACAGGGGGCAAGCGGAGAAACTCTTCACATACAGAAATGGGTCTGTTTTCCCTTCGGGGGAAATACACTGTGATCAAAGCTGAAGTATTTCAGTCATTAGTAATGTGAGGCCGGAGATACGAGCTGTTGGCTGAACAACAACAACAACAAAAAATCCCGCCCTTTTTAGCAGGAGGTCTTGTTAAAATGTTGGATCGAGTTTTGTTATTTTTCTCAAAATGAGTTTTAAAAAAGATGAAAAGAAACACGCCAAGGGGAGAGCTATTCTGAGGTGTGCCGACACTAATCAGCATAGTCACAGAATTGTCTTGAATTAAGAGGACATGTCTCGGGAAACGTGGTTGATCACGTCACTTTTTCCCTCCACAATAACATCAGTTATTTGAAGCACAATGACAAACACAACATTGAAACACTCAGTATGTGATAAATGTGCTCATTAAGATAGGTGAAAAAAAATCAAGGTAAAAACAAAAACTCAGGAATCCTTCTCAATAGTCCTGCACTTTTTGTGCCAACCACACGTGCAATCTGATCAAAAACCATGTCGGCAGATGGCGGCTGATATACCGGAGGTTATCGTGATGGAAAATAAAACACTCCTGCCCGCCCGGGCTGATAACGTTAATGGTTTAACCTGCCAGTCCAGATAGCTCAGATCTTCAACAGAGGACAAGGTGAGAAAGGAAGCAATAGCAAGTCATAAGTTACCCAGTGGGGCCCAATAGCAGAAGCCTTTACGCTGACCTATTTCCCTGCAAAGCTGTGTCAATAATGCCTCTGGGTGCACAGATTGCAGGGGCAAAGACAGCTGATAAGCATTCCTCTATAAGGCATGCAGTTGAATAAATATGCATGCTTAAGTCCAAACATATATATATATATATATATATATATATATATATATATATATATATATATATGTATATATATATGTATATATGTATATATGTATATGTATGTATGTATGTATATGTATGTATATGTGTATATGTATATGTATATATAGATGTATATATATAGATGTATATATAGATGTATATATAGATATGTATATATATAGATATGTATATATATAGATGTGTATATATAGATGTATATATATAGATATATATATATATATATATATATATGTATATATATATATATATATATATCAGAGGTGGAAAAATCCGGTCCAGAAAGTAAAAACCCTAACCATGTCTTTACTCCATCCATGTATTAAACCAGCTAATTTGGGAAACTAGTCAGTGCAATCTGATGGTTTAGTACATGGGTGGAGTAAAGACACAGTTAGGCTTTTTACTTTCTGGACCGGGTTTTTCCACCTCTGATATATATATATATATATATATATATATATATATATATATATATATATATATATATATATATATATTAGCGAATTCAGGGGCAGCCGGGAATTGAACCAGAGAGCCTGCACCACGGGCGACTGTGAAAGCCAGTGAACATATCAGCTCCCTCACGCCTCTGGGCGCACGCGCTTCCAATGGCCTCACGGTCTCAACATCCCACTTCTGACACCAATGTAGCAAATTCAGGGAGCAGCCGGGAATCCGCCGCAGCCGAGAATCGAACCCAGGTTCCACCGCACCATGGGTGACTGTGCTTACCAGTCAACTAAAGGGTCCGACCCCGTTAGCCGAGGGCTAGTGAGTCTAGTCATCCGTGATCGTTACACTATACCCCTCCTTCGGGAAGCGCGACCCCGCGCTTCAGCATACCAGTTCCCTCACACCTCTGGACCTGGGTCGGACCTTTTTGTTGACTGGTTAGCGCAGTCGCCCGTGGTCCGGGCTACCTGGGATTGGTTCCCGGATGCGGCGGACTCCTGGCTGCCCCCTGAATTCGCTACATTGGTGTCAGAAGTGGGATGGTGAGACCGTGAGGCCATCGGAAGCGCGTGCGCCCAGAGGCGTGAGGGAGCTGATATGCTGAAGCGTGGGCACGCGCTTCCCGAAATAGGGGGGGTAGTGTAACGACCACGGATGACTAGACTCACTAGCCCTTGGCTAACGGGTCGGGCCCCGTAGTTGACTGGTTAGCGCAGTGGTCCGGGTTGTCCGGGTTCGATTCCCCAGCTGCGACGGATTCCTCCCTGTCCCTGAATTCGCTACTACATATGTATGAATATATATATATAATTATTCACAGTTTGCAATTAAATGCATTTTTCACATTCCAGTGGTCCAATGGCTTCACAATGCTAGGCAATTCTGGTAGTATTCTCTTAGTATTGCTTGCTTTGATCACGAGCACAGGTCTTCACATTTATGGGGTTAATTCACTGCAGGGTCAGAATCATTTCAGTCATTGTTTTCCACCGAACACATCGGACTGATACGGTAGCTTTAGGCACTTTTGTATACAAGGCTAGGAAGTCACACTGCTTAGTAGACCAACACAGGGTAAGGGAGGTTTTGTTTGTTAACAGTTGACAAATTCAGGTTTAGGCATTTTTGCATTTGAAAATAAGCCCCCGTCTCCAACTTCCTTCACCGAAATGTTTTCTGGAGTTATTCAGTCTCAGTATGGAAACTGATCTAGGACCACCGAGCAAGTTTGGTCTCTTTTTGTCCTCTTGTTTATCATGATTTTGACAGGGGGGGGGGGAGTCCATCCTTGCCTTGCCTCCCTCCAGACATTCAATTAATCCTGACACTGACCCAAGATCGTCTCCCTTGTCATCCTTATTTTCTCTCCTCCTCCGGGAGCCGAGGGAGGTCAAAAGTCCAGCGTGTCGTGCTGGTAGTGCAGTCTGGGGCTGTTCTCGCTGTAGAACTGACTGAACCAGCGCCGGTGCTTCTGGATGGCTGAATCCTCCTTCACCAGAAGAGGTTTGGAGATGTACTTCTTATTGTTCCAGATCATTACGTCTCGTTCGAACTGGGGACAAGAATGAATAAATAAACAAATGAAAGCCATTGCTAAACTATAACTACTGAAACTATGAAGAAAAGAGGCGCCACTTTCTTTGAAGTATATATTTACAGTGCATTATAAGTGTATTTATGACGAACCATAAACATGTTTATAGTGTGTTATGACACTAACTATAAGAGCCTATAGCAATTTATAACTTGTTATAAAGCATGTCATGATCCACTACTACTTCTACTACTACTACTACTACTACTCCTACTCCTGCTACTACTACTACTCCTGCTACTACTACTACTACTGTTACTACTACTACTACTACTACTATTACTACTACTACTACTACTTTTGGCTGCTCCCGTTAGGGGTCAACACAGCGGATCATTCGTTTCCACCTCTTCCTGTCCTCTGCATCTTCCTCCGTCACAGCAGCCACCTGCCTGTCCTCCCTCACCACAGCCATAAACCTCCTCTTTGGCCTTCCTCTTTCCCTCTCCCCTGGCAGCTCCATATTCAGCATGTCACAGTGTCTTATAAATGTGGAGCACGTGCATAATGTACGACGTCGACCTCTGTTTGAAAACCGTCTTATAAAATAAAACACCTGGGATTTATAGGATGTTATGAGCTTGTGGTTGTTGAGCTTTATGAACCACTTTTCATGCGTGGTTATGAGCAGTGCTTTTATATATATATATATATATATATATATATATATGTGTGTGTGTGTGTGTATATATATATATATATATATATATATATATATATATATATATATATATATATATATATATATCCCTGTTTCAAAGGGGGGGGGAGCCACTTCATTTTTGTCATTGTACAGGTTACAACGAAATGTGTTCTCTGCATTTAGCCCATCCTATTGTATAGGAGCGGTGGGCAGCTGCAGCACCGAGGACCAACTCTTCTTTCCATTGCCTTGCTCAGGGGCACAGACAAGAGAGAACATGCAAACTCCACACAGAAAGGACCCGGGAGTTATCGTGATCAGATCTTGGCTTTGAGCCTCACATTAGAAACATAACTAAGAATGCATCTTATCATATAGAGAACATCTCCAGAGAGCCGCCGTTTCTCCCTCAAGCCAACACAGACACACTGAGGCCTTTATCACCTGCAGGATGGACTACTGCAGTGCTCTCCTTCCTGGTCCCCCTAACAAGAACAAAGCTCATTACAGTTACTGCAAAACTCAACTGCTCGTGTGTTGACCAAGACCAGGAACAGAGCAGCCTTTATACCGGTTTTAAGGCCGAGGCATTGGCAGCCTGTTTGCTTCTAAATTGATTTTAAGATCATTTTTTATTGGTTTATAAAGCTCTTAATGGTCCAGGTCCTACCTATTTATCAGATTAGCTTTTAGCCTAAGGACGCGCTACAGCCCCCAGGTCTTCTCGTGGTGGCCTTTAAATCAATCCTAAGGTGATAACAGAAACCCTCCTGATATTTACTGTGGTCTGAGCCTCTGGACCAGCCTCCCTGAGGACCTGAGATAATGTTGGTGGTCCTGAAAGCAAACTCTAGACCTAGCTTATTAGTTTGGCTTTAAACCAAATTTTATTTGTGTATATATATTTTAGTCTGTTCTATCTCTTGGTCTATCCTTTTATATATTAGATTGTTTTCCTTTTTTAATGCCCTAGTTCTGGTTTTACTCACTTCTATGCCTCTCCTCTCTTTTACTACTTTATTTTATCTTGGGTTCTTGACTGTTCGTTTAATCTTTATCTTTTCATTGTTTTGAGTTTTTCTCTATTTCTTATTGGTCTTAAGTCATGCCTCTGGTGTTTCCTCATTGAAAATTGAAGAGACCGACCAGAGGGGGCGCTAGTGCAGCGACCAGTACACATACCCACATCCGGCTCCCCACACGCAGACACGGCCAATTGACCTTTCGCAAAGTCCCGCCCCCCTTAGTTACTGTTGCTATGCCCGTCAAGCATTTCAGAACTATCCGGGAAGTAGCCGGAAAAAACCAAAACATGAAGGAAGAAATCAGCGCATTGTGTGGGTAAAAGTAACAGTAATGATACGTTAGCTGTATTAGCTAGCAATACTAGCTAGTAGCAAGCTTAGCTTGGAGCAGACAGGTATTTTTGTTGATTCTGGATGGATTAAGCTGGCCATGGGGTTCTGCTATACTGCCAAATCTATTGCCGACATTGCGCTTCTTGCGTTCTGGGTTTCGGGAAGGGAAAGAAAATTACACCCCCTCCAAACTTTTCACATATCTGGTATCCGATTTGCAGATCCCATAGGCGCACCGTCTCAGCATTTTGCTGTGTGCTTGAAAGCTTGACGGACCTCCCTCCCATAGAAACCGTTGCTAAGGTAGGATTGGACAAGCGCCGTTCTGGGGCGGTACTTTGCGAAAGGGTCAATTGTGTCCGTAGGGACGCCCGGCGAAGCCAGAGGCAACACGGGGATTCGATCCAGCGATCCCCGTGTTGGTAGGCACCGGA
This sequence comes from Lampris incognitus, assembly GCF_029633865.1. Lineage (NCBI taxonomy): Eukaryota > Metazoa > Chordata > Actinopteri > Lampriformes > Lampridae > Lampris > Lampris incognitus. The sequence goes on from NW_026611114.1 coordinate 29,972, forward strand.
ATAGACCGCTACGCCACCCGGACAACCCCCTCTTATATCTTTTACCACGTGCTTCCCAAACTGTGCTGGTATACCGTTGAGGGATAGGGACTTTGGGAGATTTTAGAATGGACAATAGCACATTTTCTCATCCCCCCCACAGCAAAACGTGCAAAGATAAACAAAGTGAACATTTTCAGCTGTCTTTTGTGACCCCCCCATCCCCCCCACAAACACATCCCTCCTCCCAGCTTGTGTATCTAGCACCTCATGTTACAGTAAAACTACTAAAATGTTTGGTATAAATCAACAATTAAATGTCAGTTGCAGACTCGTGTATCGGTGTTTAGGGCACAGCCAGAGTTGGAGAAACATATTGGCGCCCCACCTGAATACACTCCGCTTTCAGGATGAATTTGGGCACCAGCAGGGGAATATTGGCCTGGTAGAAGATGACGTGGGACACGCACTGCAGCAGGGGTTCCACTGGGGTCACGCACTGCACGATCACACCCCGGCCCAGGAAACTGTGGTTAAAGAGCAGGAACACCACACCGGGGCCCACCTGAAACACACGGAGGAATGAATGATGACTTGTTTCGAACACCTAAACAAGCAGGATATAACATACAGGTGATCCATTACCAGTAAGCTGAAGTGATCAACAAATCCACGCATCAAACTCAGCGAACACATCCCCCGTATGGGTCAGATTATTTGTTACATGCTGGAGGAGGAGGAGGAGGAAGTATACACTTGTTTTTTTCCCTACCTCTTCTCACCTACTCTTAAGTTAATTCAGCTGCTATACATTTCAAACTCAGTTCCCACTGCACTGTGTAGTTCACATCCAATGCAAGTTGTGCTGCACAAGAGATTGGTGAGGACACTTCATAATCTAAAATGTCACAAAATACAAATACAACTTTGTCAACTGTACAAAAAAAGCTGCCTAATACTGGTGTCAAAAATGGATTTAATCAAAACACACATATTTTGTATTTCAAATACCAAGCAAATAGCCAGTGTCTGGAGAGTAGGAATTTCTCCACAGAGCATTTCTGCAGAGCAAGGATGCTTAATATGAACAAAGAGGAAGATGATAACCGATTATGCAAAAAAAAATTTGTTACATCTGTTTTCTCCAAAATCTAATTTTTTCACCAATTACCCCACTCTTCCGAGCCGTCCCGGTCACTGCTCCACTCCCTCTGCTGAGCCAGGGAGGGCTGCAGACTACCACATGCCTCCTTCGATACATGTGGAGTCGTCAGACGCTTCTTTTCACCTGACAGTGAGGGGTTTCACCAGGGGGACGTACCACGTGGGGGCATCACGCTATCCCCCCCCCAGTTCCCCCTCCCCCCCGAACAGGCGCCCTGACCGACCAGAGGAGGTGCTAGTGCAGCGACCAGGACACATACCCACATCCGGCTCCCCATCTGCAGATTGGATGGAAAAGCAGATCTGATCCCAATAAGGTTGTGGTGTCACATGACTGTTATGGCCGCTCCCGGTTCCGGCCACTCCAGCCCTGGTTTCAGATCTGACTGTACTAACGTTACATGGTATTAAGCACATTGTCAAAGGAAAGGCTGGGGTCAAACGTAATTCCAAGATTTTTGGCAGCCACTCTTTGTGAAATCGCAAAGTTGCCGATTGTTATCGTTACTTGGTCAAATTGGTGTCTGTGTCTAGCAGGGCCAACGACCAGCATCTCAGTTTTATCCGAATTTAAAAGCAGAAAATTTAGTGACATCCACTTTTTCACAGAAGCCCAACAGGCATCTAAATAAGTAATTTGAGTATGATCATCAGCCCTTATAGGCAGATCGAGCTGAGTATAATCTGCATTGCAATGGAAATTTATTCCATGAGTGCGTATAATTTGTCCAAGAGGTGAAATACAAAGAGAGAAAAGTAGAGGGCCAAGAACCGAGCCCTGGGGTATGCCATATTTAACAACAGAGAATTTCGATGTAATATTATTGTAATAGACACTATGTGTTCCTCCAGATAAGTAGGACTTAAGCCAAGAGAGAACAAAGCCAGAGACACCAAAATTACAATTTAGAGAGCTGCATGTGCACCGCTACAACTACTGCACCCGCCAGTGCAGCAGAAGAGGGCCTATGACACTCAGTGCTTTGGGCGGTCTGTTTGCCAGCGGCGGCATCCTGGACATTTGGGGGATTATGTGTTGGGTGATGGGGTCGTCAACATCGACTAACCCCTTAGGTGGGGGCTAGCGAATGACTGACTATCAGCAGAGCTGCGCAGAGTGAGCGCAAGGACTCATGGGACTGACTGTTAATGTTTGAGTTGATTGTGTTATATTTTTATGTGTCTGGGTGTTCTGTTCATGTTGGAATGTGTTATTGTTTGGGAGTTTGACTCGGACTGGGTAGAGGACTGTTACTGACGGACTGACCTTAGGATCGTGACGTAGACTGATGTCACCACTTGCAACATCAGGGGGAACTGGTTGTGTGTTGTCACTTCAGGCCGGTGTGTAAATAAAAGAGCACTCCCGGGGTCGTGCGGTGTATGGGGCACAGGAGTTCCACGCTCGTTCGCCACGATATTTTTCATTAATCAAATTTCGAGGAGACAGGAAATAAATGGAAGAGAAAAGAAGGATCGTATATGCCTGTGTGGCTCAGCAGACTAATGTATCGTTAATGTGGGGAACACAACTGGCAACGCTACTGGCTGGAGGACTGGCGGAGATCCTTTTTACCCCCGCTGAATAAGCAACTCTTGCAGGTGGTGGTGGGGGGGGGGGTGCAGATACAGCTGCGAGTGGGATCAGGGGGAAATGGCGTGAGCCATTGCATGCGTTACAATGCCCTGGAGAAACCTGCAGCTTGGCAGAGGTTGGCAGTGACTCCAAGAGGGCACACGTGGTAGTCTACACACTGCCCGACCAAGGTAAGGGTTACGCAATGGCTGGTTCTTAGAGGAACAGAGGGATGAACGTGTCAAATTAGGGGGGGAAAGGATTGAGTTTTTTTTTGTTCTCAGGCAGAGGCTTAACATTGGCTAGATCCGATTTCAACGATGAAACCCAGCTGATGAAGGGGATGAAGGGCGAGAAAGAACTTGTTATCCTGTTCTGGGCCTTTTCATTGCTGCTCAACACGGTATTTCTTACTACCCTTAAACTAATGCTTTACTGAGGACAAATGATTTTTAGAGCATTGAATTCACTTTCCCTTTTGTGGCGGCTGCAGTTTCAGGTGTCCCTGACGGTCGGTGTGTGTGTCCATCAAACGTTGCACGTCGTGTTGACTCGTCTTTCAATGTAGTGTTGAACCCCAGTGGGCTCACTCACTGTACGTTAATCTAGACGACAGCATCGGCTGCTAGGTGACTCCCCAAAGCCCTTTCCTCTGTCATGGCGTGTGTGTGCGCGCGCGGGCGTGTGCGTGCGTGTGTAAGCTTGTGCGCGTGCTTGTCTGCCTGTCAGTCACCCTGTCTGTCTGCAGTATGTCCGTGTGCTCAGCAGCCTGTCAGTGGTCCCCTGCAACGCAGCGTTAAGACCATACCTGTCTGGCCATGACGTCAACGTCCAGGAGAGGCCAGTGGCGTCCGAACACCGTCAGCGCGTGCTTCACCAGCATCTGAGAGCAGTGCCTGTCGGGCTCCGACTCCGGTTCCCACTGGACCTTGAACGCACGTGTGCACACACAGGCGCATATAGGTCAGCCCGAACGAACGCATAAGCACACTCACAGACATGCGCAGAAAGAGGAGCTCTAACGTCCTGAATGAATCATCATTACAGAAATTCAGTTCTCATCATTTGCAAATCCACGACTCCGTGATTAACTGACTGACGGCCGACTGGAAGGGGTCGGTTGAACCCTTTCACGTCACACTTTGTATCGCCAAACCTTCCAGTCGTGCCGCACGAACTCCCAGGTTTTGCTGTTGGTGTAGCGCAGATCAACGCCGCTGACGATGCCCGGCGTGTGCAGGTGAGCCAGATGGGCAATGTCCGCCGCGTTCTCCGGGATCTCCTGTGTGTGGAGACAAAGCTGTCACACCGCCCTCTGGTGGTCGCGTTCAAAAAAAAATCCGCCGCAGCACCGTGGTTTCCCGCGGAGACTTTGACGCCAGATTACCGAGTGCGTGAAATAAGTCCCTTCAGTCTCCGCTTCGCAATTTAAAGCGGGAGATATTTTCTTAATGATTTCGTGCTACAAATGCGAGAACGGTCATTATTATCGCTCCAGGATACGGGGGGCCACGGGGAGCTCACTGAGGTCGTTAGTACACGTTGATGACGTACAACACGGTACAACTTCGTCCCTCAGATTCCTCACATCGCAAGAAGCCATTGGCACAAATGGTTGCATACGTCATCAGTTTACACACAAACACACACACACACACAGAGACGTACACAAACACACACAACTATACCAACAACCACATACACATATGCGCATCTATTAAGGCTGGGCCTACACACACACACACACGCGCGCGCGCGCGCGCTCAAAGCCCCACCTCTATGTGGGCATTGATAAAATGCTCCGTTCTCCCCCGGTAGACCCACTCTCCCCGTTTGATCTCCCCCTGCTCCGGGACGGTCCACCGAGGATCCTCTCCGTCACAGTGAAACCACACCAGAAGCTGGCCATTGACCTCGCAGCTCTTCCAGCAGCGCACCTTGGCGAACTCTGGCACTGGGGGGGGGGGCGGGGCGGGGGGGGGGGCAATTCAGAAATCAGAGCAGCAAGAACACAAAGGAATTAGACAAAGCTGGTGCAGAAACACCTTTCACAGTTACACAATGCAAACGTGCACGACAGGGACATGTAATTGTGCAAAGCATAATCCACAACAAGGTGTGCTGTAAAGGATTTGAACGCACGACGCAGAGGCGACCGCCATGTTTTACACGTTACCCCCTTTGGGACTCGTTATTAGCCATTTTAAGACTAGCCAACAAAATAGACACACTGACACAATAACATATCTTACAGGATTTTCTGATCTCTAATATATTGGCACTTGGCTCCTGAAATATGGTGGCACCGCGTTGTTATGACCAGCAAAGCTTTGGGTAGGAATGCCCCTTAATTGGGCCCAACACAAGAAGCATTTGACCGGTGTCCCCGACGAGTCCTACCTTTTTCTGCGTAAGGGATCTTCACACACTTGCCATCCTCACCCCGAAACTGCCATCCATGAAACGGGCACTCTATGCAGCCTCCAACAACCCGTCCTCCTACAGCCAGGTTGGCGCCAAGATGGGGGCAGTAGGCATCTACCACGTAGGCCTTCCCATCCAGGCCCCTGAACGCTGCCACCTGCTCACCTGAAGAAGATGGATGACACTATGAACAGGACCCCGTTTTCCCACCTCCTCCCCCTCAGCACCTACTGTGTTAATTGATCTGGATTTTCATCCTCTCATCCAAACTGAGGGTCTAAGGAGGGTGTGGTCTATATTTTTTTCACTGTGTGTATGTAAAACCCTCTGAGACAGTAAATCTATCCATTCATCCGTTACCACGGTTCAGATTAGTGGGGAGCTGCTGTGTATCCCAGCATGCACTTGATGGAGGACAGGCATACATCCTGGGTAGGTCCCCAGTCCATCACACGCACACACACATACACACACACAACTATGGACAATGAAGAGGCTCCAGTACACCTAAAACGCACGGGTTTGGGGAGTCCGGATAGCGTGGCGGTCTATTCCGTTGCCTACAAACACGGGGATCGCTGGTTCGAACCCCCGTGTTACCTCCGGCTTGGTCGGGCGTCCCTACAGACACAATTGGCCGTGTCTGCCGGGGGGGGAAGCCGGATATGGGTATGTGTCCTGGTCGCTGTACTAGCGCCTCCTCTGGTCGGTCAGGGCGCCTGTTCGGGGGGAGGGGGAACTGGAGGGGGGGGGATAGCGTGATCCTCCCATGTGCTACGTCCCCCTGGTGAAACTCCTCACCGTCAGGTGAAAGGAAGCGTCTGGCGACTCCACGTGTATGGGAACAGGCTCGGAAGAGTGGGGTGATTGGCCAAGTCCAACTCAGAGGGCGGGGGGGGGTAAACAAATAGAAATAGGGGGGAGAATAACGATGTTGTAAAAGAGAATAATAATCTTGCGACGTGCGCCATGTTTTTACATCATTTTCTCCAAAAAAAAAAAAAAAAAAAGTGCTTGAAGCACTCTTGACTCAACGCAGGGACCTGACCTGTTTTTAAAGCTCCGTGCCATGGGTGCTCTACTTCTTTCCAAAGTAAAAAAACAAAAAAACAAAAAAAAACAGCAACTTTTACCAGAGCACCCAGCTAATGACGTCACTCCTGGCTCCACCGGGCTGATAAGGAGGAAGGACGACAGAGACAAGCCAACAAACACACAACCCCCTGGTGTTGATAACACAGAGAAGCGACGTGGCTTTTAAACGCGTCGTGTGACACGATGGGACGAGAGAAGCGGGAGGAATATTGGTTTTGTGGTTCAACTCGTCTTACTGAGTCATTCACAACACTCACCGCTCCGTCCTTGTGTGTATTTATCCGAAGACTGTTGTGTTGCCGTGTTGTTATTTCTGTGTTTGGTACACCGAGAGAGCCACGAAGCCGCAGTCTGGGTCCATGTAGCGCAGCCCCACATGGCCAATAAACCTGATTCTGATTCTTGCGTAGCAACAACTTCCTCTGAGCATCTTTTCCCAGCATCCTCTAGTCACACAGCATCACCCGCGCGCTCACCTACAGCACGAGTCGCCGAAGAAGAAGAAGAAAGCCACTTTATTTTCTCATCGTAGGTTAAAATGAAACGTGTCTTCTGCGTGTAACCCGTCCTACTGTACAGGAGCAGTGGGCAGCTGCAGCGCCCGGGGACCAGCTCCAGTTCTTCTTCCCATTGCCTTGCTCAGGGGCACAGGCAGGAGTATTAACCCTCACATGCATGTCTTTTTGCTGGTGGGAGGGAACCCACGCAGACACGGGGAAACATGCAAACCCCACACGGCCTGGGGTTCGAACCCAGGACCTTCTTGCTGTGAGGCAACAGCGCTAACCACTGGGCCGCCGTGCCCCCCCCCCCTCCCCAAAAAAGAGGCCACATGGCTTTATTCTATGGGTTCGGTAGAAATGAGGGTAAAGAGAGTGTATTTCTTTAGAGAGTTTGCTGCAGCTCATAGTAGGAACATGGTATGATCCATCTGAGGGGGACATACATGAAGTCAGAGCTTCCCATTTCTAGTTTTTGTTGGAAGCCTGTCCAGCTTCAGCGTAAACATCCTAACTTTAGAGGCGCGCTATCGACTTCTTCTTCGTTCGCCCCCCTTGTAGCTAACCACGAGTATATGATTAAGCGACTAAGTTACTCTCCAGGCCTGTGAGGTGTTTCCCATCTAAAACACACCATTTCCGGTGTCCAGTTGGCGTGGCGATCTGTTTCGTTGCCTACCAACATGGGCATCGCTGGTTCGAATCCCCCAGTGTTACCTCCGGCTTGGTCGGGCGTCCCTACAGACACGATTGGCCGTGTCTGCGGGTGGGAAGCCGGATGGGGGTATGTG
>NW_026611114.1:42500-44453 GCF_029633865.1 Lampris incognitus
CCAGTCCTGCCATGGCCTCCATACTCGCCAGACATGCCACCCATTGAGCATGCTTGGGATGTTTTAGCCAGGTGCATAGGGACAGTACGTACCACTTCCTGCCAATAGCCAACAACTTGGCACAGCAATTGAAGAGGAGCGGGACGATGCCCCACAAGCCACAATAAATAACCTAATCAACTCTATGTCAAGGAGATGTTTTGCACTGTATAAGGCAAATGGTGGTCACGCCACAAACTGACTCATAATTCTGTTCCATGACCCCACTTGTGTCCGGCCGAGGTATATTTGTAGCCACAATGACGCGAAATCAATAGCTAAGTGCTTCACCGACCTCCTCTCCCCCTACCAACCCTCTCGGTCCCTCAGATCCACCTCAGCCTCCCTTCTCTCTACCCCCAGGTCCAACCTCCACAGCTTTGTTGACCAAGCCTTCTCCAGACTCAGAATCCCTCCCACTCTTCCAATCCCATCTCAAGACACACCTTTTCTCCATTGACTTCCCGTGCCCCCCCCCCTCCGTTCTCTCGTCTACCCCTGGTCTGGGGCAGGCTGGGGACCGAGCACTCAACTTGCTGCCCCCTCCTCTTGGAACTCCCTCCCTCAACTCCCTCCCCAAGCACACCAGGACTCACCTCTTCAGACTTCATCTGTGATTTATGTGATTTATGATGTTTGTTTTTCTTGCCCTTTTGTATCTGTCCAAGTGGGAGAGTACTGCTGGCGTCTTGTGTGGCTGCTGCTTCTCCCTCTAGTAGCCCCCCTTCCCCATCCACGCCTGTATGCTTATGTTTATCTGTCGTCTTGTTTCACCCCGTTTATTGTGAAGCAACTTTGAGTGTTGGAAAAGCGCTATATAAGATTGATTTATTATTATTATTATTATTATCATTATATTCAGAGAGCAACACGATACGTTGGTGACCATGGTGTCCACCCCCCCGTAAGACCGTTTAAACACTGACATACTTTGTTTAAAGCTGAGGTGACGCTGAACAATGAGGTTTTGTGTCCGCAGGTAAAGCGTTTCTAAGCACCCGGATCTGTAAACAGCGCCCTCTGGCCACCCAACAAAGACTAGAAACCACTGCGTCTGAAACTTCCACAACAAACACAACAGCCCCATGGCAACTTTGGTAACGTCTCTCCTGACCCAGCTCAGCTTGGCCTGTCAACAAACACAGGGATGCTGAGAAGAGCAGGAGGTCTAATATTGTCCCCGCTCAGTTGCTGTTCAAGGTCGGAACTTTTTAAAACAAAGCGACTACGGCAAAAAAAAACACAATGGACTTAAATAAAACAGAACATATTCTGAGGGTAATGGTGCCAACCTTTTAAAATATAAGTACTTGTATATAGATGTAGAACCCATTCATGGTAACCTTCGCTTTAAAGGAAAGGGGAGTCTGGGTAGCGTAGAGGTCTACTCCGTTGCCTAGCAACGCGGGGATCGCCGGTTCGAACCCCCCTGGTACCTCCGGCTTGGTCGGGCGTCCCCACAATCACAACTGGCCGTGTCTGCGGGTGGGAAGCCGGATGTGGGTATGTGTCCTGGTCAGAAACGGCCAATTGTGTCTGTAGGGACGCCTGACCAAGCCGGAGGTAACGCGGGGATTCGATCCGGCGATCCCCGTCTTGGTAGGCAACGGAATAGACCGCCACGCTACCCGGACGCCCTACAACGAGGTCTTTGAAACAACTTGAGTATCGTGCTGGACAGTGAGGAAAATATAATCATCACAATAATCATCATGCATAGCGATATGACAATATCTGTATTCCTCCCGACAAAACACCACTGAAAGACGATAATATAATATAATATAATATAAGAGTGACGACTGTAAACAACTAATAAGACACATTAGCTCCTAGCTAACGGGTCTGACCCTTTAGCCGAGCGGTTAGTGATGTCGCCTTGTGGTGCAGTACACCCCGTATCGAATCCCGCAC